>NC_135781.1:2489179-2556927 GCF_028453695.1 Augochlora pura
GGGGGGGGCAGGAAAAAAAAAACTTTGACACGGTTGACGTCTCGGTTTTTAGTTCGGCTGGCTTGTTTTCCCGCGTTTCCCTACCCGATTGCTAAGTGTTGCACCGCGCGCGCGCGCGCTCCCCGAAACTTTTCCACGAAATTCCAAAGTATCAGCATTTCTTCCACGGATCGCCCGATTTTTGGGCACGTTCCAAGAGGGTATACGCGGTCTACGTGTCCGCTTCGCGGTGCTCCGCTTTTCCAGAATTCGCGGCGACAAGTTGTTGGGACTTTTCGACCATTACGGATATTGCGGCGAAATTTTTTGCCAAAAGTAATTAAAGTATAGTCAGGTTTAGCTGGTGATAAAAATTGTTGGTGTTAAAATACTATAATTCATGGATAGAAATCATTGTATGATTAAATTGTTATTTAACATTGGCTAGAAATTTTTACTAAGAATAGTTAAAAAACAGTAATTTCTAGCTAATGATAATTTAACATTTTTTTTACATTTGTAGTATAGTAAAGTATATAGTATAGTACAGCAAAGTATAGTATAGCAAAGTATAGTATAGTACAGCAAAGTATAGTATAGTATAGCAATGTATAGTATAGTATAGCAAAATATATGTATAGTATAGTATAGCAAAATATATGTATAGTATAGTATAGCAAAGTGCAGTATACGAAGGAGCTTTGACTTCGCGCGCCTCAAAGTGCGGCAAACTCTCCGCGCCTTCACGATCAAGGCGATCGACGATAAAGCGTATCGATCGCTTCGTTAAGGCCGCACAGCGAATCAGCCGGGATTCGACTCAGCCAGCTTTCTATACAGTATATGTACACAGGGTATACACTTGGGCATTCGTAAGCTCATTATGGAGAAACTTCGGAGGCCGGAGTTGCCGCCGCGTCGCCGAAATGGGGCGGCGAAAAATCCCATCAAAATTTTGATTAAATTATCAGACAAGATTTAATAAGATAATTATTAAACAACATTCAATAAATCTTGCTCGTCCCATTAAATCTCGCACATAACCTATAATCTCGCACACATATTCAAATAAAAACAAATTCCTGCATTCACGTATAAATCTCGAAAAATCGTCAATAGCGTCAATCTCCGCAATGAACCAAGCCCCGAATCGCATAATCGCCATCGTCGAAACCATGAACGATTTCTGACCCGCGCGCGAAAAATAAAAATACGATGCATTCACCGTTCTCCCTTAAAAAGCTCATTTATTCGACGATAATTCACGGGTGAAGACCGACTAATTGTCCTCGCCGCGGTAAATGCGAGCAAGCCGGCAGGCAGCAACGAGTCATCGTCGCGCTTCCTCCTCCACCTACCATTGTCCCGTCGAATGGCATTACGAGAGTGGAATCTCGCGAGAATAAGGGAGCTTTCCTCGGGAAACCGAAGAAAGCGAGAAGACGCCGGTTTTCGCGGCGCCGAATGCCGTTGCGGAGCGGAAAGCGGAGGACAGCGTGGAGCGGAAGGTAGGAGTCAGGGTGAAGAGGAAAGTAGGGGCCGGCGCGGAGCGGAAAATAGGGGCCAGTATGAAGCGGAAAGTAAAGACCAATGCGGAGCGGAAAGTAGGGGCCAGTATGAAGCGGAAAGTGGAGGTCGCCTCGCGGTGTCGCCGGGGCGGAGCAGCGTTATTGCGGGGCTAACGATAATAGCGATGATAATCATAATAGTGGGAAGCAATGTCCCGTGGACAATGTGTTATTCTTCATTACGGAGGCCGGGCCCCGGCGTCTCTCTGAGCGTCTCCCGGCCACGGATGTTTGCTGGAGGCGGCCTCGACGGCTTGAAAGGGCGCCGGGGGAACGTCGCGAGATCATTTCAACGACGAGTAATCGCGGGAATGAGATTGAAATGCATTCACCGCGTTCACGGCCACTTAGGCGACCGGCTGTCGCGCTTATTCGCGGAGAGAGAAAGAAGACGACTAAGACAAAGATAAAGACGAAAACAAAGATGGCGGCGACGAAGGCTACGTCGATGAAGAAGACAGAGATGACGACGACCAAGACGAAGAAGAGCAAGACGTCGACGAAGGCTACGTCAATGAAGAAGATAAAGATGACAACACGACCAAGGCGACGAAGAAGACAAAGATGACGACTACTACCAAGACGACGATTACGGCCAAGACGTCGACGAAGGCTACGTCGATGAAGAAGACAAAGATGACGACTGCGACCAAGGCAATGGAGAAGACAAAGATGACGACTGCGACCGAGACGAAGAAGTCCGAGACGTCGTCGAGAAGCCTAATACATCCAACAAGGAGACCAACACACCCCCAAGAAGACGTAGCAACCTCAACCCGCCATTTTCCGCGTAAATATGTCCGTATTGTGCTCGCTCTATTTACAAAAGACCCCCGCCATCTCTTCCATTGTCTCCCGGCGTTGGCTCCTCCTGAAGAGCATTCCCGGCTCCGTCGACCCGGCCAGTTTGGTTTTCTTTTCGCGCGACGCTTCCGTCTTCCGCGTCGTTCCCGCGAGGGCGGAAGTGGCGTCGGGTAAGCGGAACAGAGCTAAGACGCTTTTAAGGAGGGGCCGCGAGTGTTTGTAATTACATTTCCTTTGAACGAGCGCAAGAAACCTTCATTATTCCTTGCGCCATCCAGCCACGAGTTCTCCCGCTTATTACTCGTTTATTTCGGAAACGGAGCCACTCGAAGCCCGCCGAAAATTCCTCCGGGCTCTTCGTTGAATAATCTGCGGTGGAGCAGCGCGGTTTTGAGACAATGGCCGCATAATTTGAATTGCTGCAGTTCTTCGAGATCAAGAGTCGATGTTTTGGGTTGGGGGGAAGGTTTGAGCGCTTTTATATTTTCTTTTGTTTTACGATTTCGTTGCTGTTTGGGAGAGTGTATGATCTTTAATTATCTTAATTAATTATTTAATTTATTAATTTTAATATTTAATTAATTACTTTTAATATTTAATTTATTAATTTTAATATTTCGTCGTCGGTCCACTCCTCGCGTAACTTATTCCCCTGTACACACAGTGAATCCTACAAACATCGTCACTGTCTTGCCGCGCGGGCCAACCAAGAGCTCGAAGGTGCTCTGATGATTACGTCAACGCTCGGCACGCTAAATATCTAGGAGATAATTAGGGAGTCGGTTGGACCGGCGTACCTGCGCACTCGTTACCTCTCTCTCTCTCTCTCTCTCTCTTTTCGCTCACATTTATCAGATCCAATCCGCATTCTCGGACCCGCGATGTCACCGGGGCGGCTGACCGCGAGAGCGAAACCGCTCGCCCCGGAATTACACAAGTGAAGAATGCGGCCGGAGCATGCATTACGCCCCGCTGTTAAAGAAGAGGGAGAGGGTGGGGGAGGAAGAGAGGGCATGTAAGTAATTTGCTAAACTGGAGTAACGTCGTAATAAATACGGTTCCGTACCGTTTCCAACCGGCGCGCACCCCCTCTTCTACAAGAAGAGCCCGACGGGAATGCGGGGAGCCTCCAACACGTGACGCCGACGTGTCGACGCCGAGAGTAGCTTTTGTCGCGAGATTTGACCGATTCGCAGGGTTAGAATTGGTGGATGTTTCGTACGTAATCTCGGCGAGTTTCGAGACCGCGGAAGTGTATGGAAATGCGACGGAATTTTGCAGAGTGGACGCGCGATGAACGCCGCGCAGCGATTCAGAACGATTCAGAAATCACCCCTTGAGTGAACAGCGATAAATGCGGCGGCGATTCTTAACCCTTTGTATTATAATAACGAGACAGACTCGTGATAAAAATTCCGTGTACGATCTGGTAAATGTGAATATTATTAAGTTTTCTAAATCAATTTATTAATTTTTTCTAAATCGATTTATTAATTTTTCATAATCAAATTTGATTTTCAGAAATCAAATTGAATTTTTCTGTCATCAAAGTCTAGAAACGGAAGTAAATAAAAATTACAGATTATATATTCTATCATATGTTATATATATATATATTATTACTTTATACATCAATATTAATACACAGATTATACAACAGAGACTACAATATAGATCTAGTCATTGTTCGGCAACAGAGCACAATCGCCCGATTCCCAACAATATAGAAATGCCGGTAGGTCGTCGCCGGTCGTTTACCAGTCCGGTCACGTCCATCGTTTCCGTTGCGATTAATTCGAGCAAAACCGCGGGTTGCCCGTCCCCAAAAGCGGCGCAGTGTTCGGCTAATCACCGGCGAATCAACGTCAAGTCGCCGGAATCGACCTCCATCTGGAGCGGCGGCGGCGGCCGGTTTCTTGCCTCGCTACCGTAATGGAGCCCCAGAATCCCCGAAAGGTGGCTTAAAACGTCCTGGCACGAGGGGGGGGGGGCGAGGGGGCGAGTGAGGGGAAGGGTGAGCCAGGTTCCGCGGCGGCGTTTAGCCGAAACCAAGAAACTGCGCGTACGCGGACGGGAAGGTGGAACACGGTCGAATACGGCGAGAGTTGGGGATGGCGAACGGTGGCCCCGGTTTGAAAAAGAACGCGCGCGGCCGGTGCCGGTGCTCGTGACGCGACGTGTTGGCCCGTGTGTGTGCCACGGTGCCGCGCAAAGGGGAAGCCGCGGCCGGGATGGAATGGAACGGAATGCCAGCGGCGTGTGAATTACATTCCTGACACGAGCTAAGCACAACCGGACAACCCATAGACCCACCTTACCGAACTTCTTCTTCTTCTTCTTCTTCTTCTTCCACCTCGTCCTCATCCTCAACCTCCGCCGTTCAACGGCAGCGTCTCCGCGCTATTCGTATGGGGGGAGAGAGAGAGAGAGAGAGAGAGAGAGCATGCAACACCGTGATCTTGTCCCAATCAACGGTTTTTTGCCGCGCCGCCTTTCGCTACGGTGGCCTGATCCTCTTAAGCCAGGCTCTCCTCTTAAGTATACTGAATTATAACGCGTCTTTATCGCGTCGTGCTGTGGTACGGTGATGAAAGATTTGACGGTGTCTAATGGAATAGATGGTTTTTGTGAGGTTGTGTTTGTAGATTGATCAGTTTTTAGGGTTTTGTAGAGGTTTCGGGATCTGGGAAGGGGGTGATGGAATTGGGTGGATGGTTTGGCTGTTGCGAGTATTTGATGATGAGAGGTTTGGGAGGAATTTTGTGATTTGGGGGTGTAGAATGCGGGAATTTGACGTTTTAGCTTTTGATTTTTATGGAAACAGCGATTTAGCTTTAGATTTTGATGAAAACGACGGTTTAGCTGTTCATCTTGCTGATTCTTGAAAGGTACATTTAGATTTTCCTAAAAATGACGATTTAACTTTAGAAAATACAAGGAATTTTATGATTTAGTACTATAGCACCTAACTCGTCGCTGAATTGCCCAAAAGCCAAACCATTGTGCGATGGCGAGAAACTATTGTTCATTTATTGATACTAACCCTTTAGTTATAATCACAATCTAATCATGAATTTTTCTCATTTGTTTCAGGTAAGTACCTGCCATTGCACCCTCATGGATTCTCAACTTTTCAATAACAGCATGAAGAAACACAATAGGCAAGTGTTGATTTAAAAAATATTAATTCAACGACCACACTAAGAAGATTAACTATTAGTGACAATATAAAATAACAGAAATACAAACAAATAGAACTCCTACCACAAAGTAACCTATATAATAATGCATTAAAATTACTAAAATATAATCACCAAATAAATCAGAATCAACGAAAGAAACATCAGAAATCAAATTTCATTTCGCAACATCCAAGACTCAGACATTTCTTCCAGCACATCGTACAAGCGAGGGCCGCGCAAGTCGCGCAGGAAACGTTCGCTGAATCGATAAAGGGAATGCTAAATCGCATTAGGAACATTAGAAACTCGAGAAGGGTTAACCGAGGCTCGCAGCCCGAATCAATAATAGATTTCTCCATAACAGAGTCTAATAAATACAATTTTATTTATAATTCAATTTTTATAATTTGTATTTTATAATTTGAGCTGTCGAACAACTAATCGGGTAGATCGGGAAGAATTTTATAAACTAGTACTATAGAACGCAGAAATCTGACGATTTAGCTTTTGATTTCGCTGAAATCTGGCGATTTAGCTTTAGATTTCGCTGAAATCGACGGTTCAGCTATTTCGCTGATTCTTGAGAAGTGGCTTTAGATTTTGCTGAAAATGACGATTTAGAATTAAATAACATGACGAATTTTACGACGTGGTCTAATAGAACCTATGAAGCTAACGATTTGGCTTTAGATTTCCCCGATATCAACGATTTAGCACTAGATAACTACGATTCTTACAATCTTCTCACCTTCTTCGTGATATTCAGCTCATCTTATTCCATATTTTCTACCAATCTTTTTATATTACAAAGATCAAACTTTCCCAATAAGAATTAATCCTTTGCACTCGGAGCGATTTTAACTGTAAATCTGAAATAAATTTTCTGGTTCGTGGTATTTCCATTCTATTTAACAAAATATATTTTTATGCATACAAAATTTATTCTTGTGACTCCTGCCAACAGTACTTACTACTTGATCATTTTTCAAATCTAAACCTTATTGTCACGAAAATTATTTTGCAACGTAATAGAATATTTTTAGTGGTGCCTCAGAGTCACCTCTCGAGTGCAAAGGGTTAATATTTTAGTCACCCAAAGGAACGGATAAATATTCATCCGTAACAGCTGATTACTAAAAATCTCCATCGCGAGTGTAACTCCATAAAGTACAAGTACAGTAAATAACAAGAGGTTAAAAGGCGATCTCTCGGCGCATCCTCGCGGAAGACACGCGAATGAGAGACGTTGCTCTCGGATCTGTCGAACAACGTCTAATCGGGAAGATTGTTTCGCGTCGGCGGTTCTAACGGGAACAACTGGAACAGCGTTCCGTTTTTACAGGCCCGTAAACATGTCCGAGACTGGCGATGCTTAACGCAACGTCTGAGCCTCGACGCGACTCGGAGTGCCAGACCGTGTAACTGGTACACGCTGAATAATGAATATCCCGGGCCGTATGAGCGATCTCGGGCGCGCGCGCGCGCGCATACTGGGCCCCGCGGACCTCCGCGGTGGATTTTCTGGGCTCGAGCAACGTTATTGGTAGCGCCGCGACAGCGTCGATAATTGCCAATCATTCGCAACAACTGCTAGAAATATATTGGACGTTCATGGAGCGTGCAGCCGCTCCGCACCGCGCCGCTTGTTTCGCGTTGCTCCACTCCGCTCCGCTCCGCGCCGGCTGTGTACACGCGATATCATCGTTTGTTCGCCGATCAGTTTTCACGGTGGTCCGGCGGGCCGCACGTCCGCCGTACAATACAGTTTCGTTCAATACCTGTCAGTGATTCATGCGGTGTAATAGAATTTTTCAAGTACGCGCTCGCGCGCACCGCTCGAGGATCCGTCGTCGCCGCCGCGGCCTGAAAAGTGACAATACGGTTGCGTCTCGTTCAATGGAATCGATCGCAGAGGGTACGCCGGCTGTTTCTTGCGAACGCCGCGCACTCGAAGGCGGAACAATTTCCGGCGGGACCCCGGGTTTCGTTTACGGAACCACGCGCTCTCTCTCGCTCTCTCTCGATTTATGGCTCACTCTCCTCGACACCGGCCGGCCGGACCCGTCACGAGATATTTATTAAATTACATCGGCCGGCGCGCGCTATTATGCCGTGGCGCGCACGGTTAGCGCGCTCGGTGACTGACTGCGGTTATTAATACCGGCGCACCACCATTCAATCTTCTCCCTATTAACATAATTGCCTTTTAATCTTCGGCCCTCTCTCTCTCTTTCTCTTTCTCTCTCTCTCTTTCTCTCTCTCTCTCTCTCTCTCTCTCTCTATTTCTCTCTCTCTCTCTCTCTCTCTTTTTCTTTCTCTCTCTCTCTCTCTCTCTCGAACGAACGAACGAACGAACGAACGAACGAACGAACGAGCGGTTCATTCTATTAATTTAGAGCCGGCTATTACGCGGACGGTGTATCGATACGTTTTACTCGAGGCCGAGTGGAGAACGGTTTGATCCGGAAAACAACGTTGGTCTCGGTGAAGTGGATCGCGGGACGAATCCTGCCCGCGCAGATGCGGAGACTCTGTCGAGAATGATTGTGAGAACCGACCTTTCGTTTCTGCGAGCGAGAAGCGCGAGGAATCGGTTGGACGCGCAAGTTGAAGTCAGCGGAGAAAGGCTTTTCGAGAAAATGGAATGGTGCGCGGTGATTCGAATTTGGGGATAAGCTGTGATTGGTTGGGAATTTGGGGGGATGTTGCAATTATATTTTTAGAAAGAATGGTATTGTATAGTATGGTGAAATATAATTGAATGATTATTTAATAGTATTGAATAGTGTAGTAGTGTTATATTATTAAAGTATATTATTATATATTATTTATCATCGTCCAACTCTATCATGCTACACGCAGAATCACCTTTCCACCAGCCTCAGGTCATCGAAGACGCTCCTACCCGAATCACGGGTAAACTCTCGGTCACCTCTCACCCCGAATACAATCCCCATAAAAAGGTCTGCAATCGACGAGAAAGAAACAAACTCGACTCTTCGAGTCGCTCGGCCGTCCCCCGGAACGCGACAACTCTTTCCGCCGCTAGAGGCACAATTAGCGTGTTACAGGATAACGACCGTAGGAAACGAGGAAGTATGGTTCACGGTGGTTGGATATCCTAGCATTGACACGGTGACCCGTGTGCGGCGGGGTCCCGCGTGGAAAATAGCCGGGCAGTCGTTGACCCCGGCGAACACAACGGCCGCCGGAGGGAACTCGGACGTCGTCAACCGTGTGCGCGCGCGGCTATGGTCAAGTCGATCCCCGGCGCTCCGCGGTCTGTTCCCGTGGAATCGCGTGTATGCACTTCCGTGTTACAAACCGGCATTCAGAGGTCCGCGCGCGAGCGAGCGAGCGCACCGGCAAAGATTGCACGTTCCGCGGCGGCACGCCGGCGACACAACGGTCCGTCTGTAGCTACGGTAAACTCGAACACGACGCCGCGACAATCCGCTGGCTCGACGAACCGACGTTGGAAAGCTAGACGGACGAATAGAGGATAGGGTAGAAGTAATAGTAGCGACTGCAGAAGTAACACGGCAATAGCAATAGCAATAGCAATAGCAATAGCGATATAGCAATAGCGATATAGCAACAGCGATATAGCAAAAGCAATATAGCAAGAGCAATATAGCAAAAGCTATGTAGCAATAGCAAAGGCGATAGCAATATAGCAAACGCGATATAGCAAAAGCAATAGTAATAGCAAAAGCAATATAGCAAAAGCAATAGCAGCGGCAGCTGTTGCTCCAACCAGGACCGGTAACGCTGAAGCAGCCGGAAGGCGCAACCGTTGACCTTTCCTTCAGGCTCGCCAAGACCGTCTTCGCGGACAACCGCCGCCGAGAGAACACAGAGGGATCCCCGAGGACGGCGACGGCGTTTCTTTTTCCGCGGCCGGCTCGCTCGGCTAATCAGATAACGTACGCGTATCGCGTATCCTTCGGCCATCACCGAAACCGCCTGCTTATTGGCTATTAGCGCCGGCTTCCTGCCGCCGGCCACGGCGACGACCGTGATGGACAGGCCGCGCCGCCTACGTATCCTCGAAAGATTGGCTTCCGCTTGTATTTTATATCGTGATCGATTCTTGGACTTTGGGGTGACTGGACTTCCTTTTATTTAATAAATTTAAAAAATTACAGGTTCTTTTTTTGCTTTAATGTTCTATTTTTATGCTCCTCTAGGGCTTACACAATATTCCCCGGGGTAATTCAAAATATTAAATACTTAAGAGAATCTATAAAGTGAACATAATAAATAAGTAATAATCAAATGAATAAAATATCACATTGCTAAACAAATGCACAGATAATTAAACTAATGATACATCGCGAATCTTAATAACGAGTCCATCACGATATCCCAAAGCAAAGCTTCACAAAATCTCATCCACGTTTAATTAATTTTCCAGACGACATACCAAACAGATTCCATTCACAGAACATTCACTCTTTAGACACCGAGAGTTTCTCGAGGTGGTTTGATCTCTCGTCGAGGGGTGGTAGTGCCTAGTAAAGATCTCACGTGTCAGATCTCCGTCGATATCGCGGATAAGATTATGAAGCTGTTCTCCGACGGCGGGCGGAGGAGACGTATGGAGAGAATTTAGTTAACCTTTAGCAAATGAAGCGAAGTGATCAAGATTAAGGAGGCTTCGCGAGAAAGAGAGAGAGAGAGAGAGAGAGAGAGCGTTTCTCGTGCCGCGATGCCGTCCACCGGTCCCCCTTATCCTCTATCATCGGAACACCCATCAAAGGTAACAGTATCTCGGACAAGCAGAGGATCATAAACTCCGCCCCGAAATGTCCGATTGGACGATTCGGCCGTAGCGAGAAGATAAAGCTCGATCGGTAATAATAGAGACACCGGTTCGCGTTCGCCGTGGAGGAAGGTTCAGGACCCTGGCCTACCATCTTTTCACCTCGAATCGATCGATTACCATCTACCAGACAAGGATCGGGGATCGTGGGTCCACGATCAGGCAGATACTCTTACGTTCTCCTTTTACTTCTGTCTTTCTTTCTTTACCTTCTTTTATCGATCTTTGTCCATCGTTCTTTGTCGATTTTTCTTTGCGTTCTTTGTCATTGTTTGTCGATTTTTCTTAGCGCTCTTTGCCATTGTTTGTCGATTTTTCTTTGTTATTTTTGGTCGATTTTTCTTTGTCGTTCTTTATCACTTTTGGTCGATTTTTCTTTGCCGTTCTATGTCACACTTTATCGATTTTTCTTTGTAATTCTTTCTCAATTTTCCTTTGTCATTTTTGGTCGATTTTTCTTTGCCGTACTTTGTCATTTTTCGGCGATTTTTCTTTGTCATTCTTTGTCATCTTTTGTCGATTTTTCTTTGCAATTCTTCGTCGATTTTTCTTTGCAATTCTTCGTCGATTTTTCTTTGCAATTCTTCGTCGATTTTTCTTTACGTCCTTTATCAACTTTTCTTTCCGTCTTTCTTCCCCGTTTTTCATCGATCTTTCTTTCTCTTTCTTTCTCTTTCGTTCTCTCCTTTCTTCTCGTTCTTCGTCGATATTTCTCTGCCTCTTCCTCCTTCTTCCTCCTTCTTTCCCGCTTTCTTCCGTCCGCCTCGAAGTAGCCGTGCGCTCGCGTATTGCAGATAAAAAGATGCGGATCTCCACCCGTAAGCACGTTTCCCACGAACGGAACCGGGCGAAAAGGGTGGACGCGACGGACCTCTCCGGCTCGAATCGACGACGACGAGGAGAGAGGACTCCGGAGTCGACTCGAATCGCTCGCGGTCGTTACCGCTTTACCGACGACGCCGATTCCTATCCTCCTCAATTACAGATCCTCGAGACGTGACCGGAGAAGTGACCCGGCCATCGTTCCACCGGTTCTCGATCCCGCCGAACAGAGACAGAGAGAGAAACAGACAGAGATAGTCAGAGAGAGAAATAGAGAGAGGGAGAGAGAGAAAGAGAGAGAGAAATAAAGAGAGAAATAGAAAGAGATAGAGACAGCCAGAGAGAGAAAAAGAGAGATAGAGATAGTAAGAGAGAGATGAGCGGGAGAGAGAGAGAGAGAGAGAGAGAGAGAGACTGGCTTTATCAGGTACACCTACGCTCGCCGCATCGGCAATACCATCCCGGAAAAGCTCCGCCGGGCCCCGCCGATCCCCGAAATCATTCCGCGATTAAATCGACTCGTGATCTCGGCCCGCCCCGCGCCGCCGTTTTCCTTTGTGCCCGCTTAATTTAATTCACCGGCGGGTCACGTTCGTCGTAGCCAGCGATTCGCAAAACTCGCCACTTGTCCCGACGGGGTCCACCAGAAAAACCTCCTCGATTTTAATCGGCACCGCCCATACGGTTCGCCGCGACGCCGGAACGCCGACGCTGCGTCCTCGGATGTGATACCTGCGATAGTGGTCCTGGCACGTGCTCGTGAAAGGCATTCTGGGATATTGGTTAGTCCTTTGAATTGGTGGATAATCGGACTTTGACACTGGTGTATGGAAAAGTTTATTTATTTATTGAAAGTATTAATTATTTGAATTCGAAGCCATTATAACGCTTTGAATTCGAAGCCATTTTAACCCTTTGAACGAGTAGTCGTTTTAACCCTTTCAACGCGAAGTTGTTTTAACTACAAATCTGAAATAATTTTTCCGGCTTCTAGTATTTCCATTTTATATAACAAAATGGATTCTATGGATATAAAATTGAGTCTCGTGACTCAAATGCGAAAAATCATCTGTAGTTGAAAATAACTTTTAAGCATTTTATTAAAAATCTGCAACACCTCCAATTGTTCCAAAAATTAGAAAATAGAATACCATTGTTGTGCAAAGAACTTATGGTACACCCTAATATTACTAAATTTTGGTAGTACAATAATCAAATTCTCTTTCAATTTTTCTTCAGAGGATGTTAAAATAATATTTAGATTTGATTGATTATGTATGGAATCATCATTATGAGACTCACTAGGTTTTACAGTTTGAAGGGTTAATTGTGGATATGAAGTTCGACGAAGTTGATCTGGAAACGCGCCGTTACGGAGACCGTCTCCGGGCGACGTCAAGACGAGAAAACTCTGAAACCTAGTCCCGAGCATAAATATTTCCGTAGCAGTAGCCATCTATCATCGCAGAACATCGATCACCGTTAATTCGTCGATGAAACGGTGGGACACGCGCGTTCGTCGTTCGCGCTGCCTCTCGGACTCGGACACCGGCCGTGGAACTGCCAATCAACGCCGTTCGGCCCGGTTTTCGATGCAGATACAATCTGACGTGCCGCCGGTAGCCAGCCGCACGGAGGAGAGTCCGCGGCGATACACAACCGGCGGACTCGGGCCGGGCAACCAGTCCGGACGTGACAAATGATCCGATTTAACGAAATCCTCCTTGGACCACGGGGCACGTTCGTTACCCGATTCGTTATCGAATCCGGCCGCAGCGCAGTTAAATCAAGCTACCTGCGCGCGCGCGCGCGCGCGGACCCACAGGCTTCGTCGTAGTCGGTTAGTTAAGTACATAACGCTGGCCACGGATGGGCAGTCCCCTAACTTGGCCCCCGTAAATCGACCCCGTCCGGGCTCGCTTCGGCAATAAGGCAACGATAAGGCGGCGGCCTCGGACCCGATTCGCGCTGGATTAGCAATTTGTAAGCGACCTTTCACGGACCTATTTACGATTCGTCTTAATCCGGCTCGAGAGGACTTTGTCAGGTTGATTCTCTACCCCTTTCGCGAGCCAATTCGTCGTGCACGCGACCAGAGAAATTCCAGGCGGAAATATGTCAGGTTGGAAACTATGAAACGGGCGCCGCAACTGAGCACTAGCTATACAAAAACGCCCGTTTCATAGTTTCCAATCTAATATTTGGTATATAAAATTTGGAAACTATGAAACGGGCGCCGCAGCTCTACACTGGCTATAGAAAAACGCCCGTTTCATAGTTTCCAACCTTATATATGGTAAAAGAGGCACTTCCGACGAATTTCAGAGCATATAAAATTAAATAATATTAGAGCAATAAAAAATTCACCATATTTTTTGATATAGAGAGAGTTATGTCAATAAATGTGTTATATCGATTAGGGTAGTTGAACTCTACACAGAAGCTGCAATAATATTCATAATAAATACTATACTATACTATACCATAAAATAAATGCACCTGCGTGTCCAGCAAATATCGCGAACGCAGCGAAACGTTCCAGCGAACGTCTTGCGCTTGTTACGCTTGGTGCTCGATTCAATTCGACGGTGCTCCGCGCGCGTCTTTATAATTCGAGAAAGGGTTTTCCGCACGTACCGGTTTAATAACGCCAGCTCGGCACCGCGTTCGCCGTATTGGATCCACCTAAAGGATAGGATCCGTCGCAAAAACCGAGGGATTTTCGTGGAAGCGCTGATCACGAGGATTTCAGCTGTTCCACGGAAAGCAATCGCACGTGTGCCGTCCCGGCGGAAAATGATTACGATCGGCGCAAGGATAAATGTTAATCTCACCGCGGTGCTTCTCCTCGGTCTCTCTCTCTCTCTCTCTCTCTCTCTCTCTCTCTCTATCTCTATCTCTCCAGGTAGCGTGTAAAGTGAAAATCGCCGTGAAATACACCGCGGCCCGTTGTCCTAATTTCACGATGTTCACCGCTAATACCTTTATAAAGACGCGCGAAAATAGATCTAACGGAGGTTATGGCAGATAAATTAGAAATGGCCGCCTGGAAATTGCAGAATATTAATGGAGTAGGTACAGCGTGTTTGAGTTTATTTGAAGTGGAAATATTTGTATAAATTATGTCGTGTTGGGGGTTGTTTTAATTAGGAAACTGTCGGTAATATGTTAAACAAAGATTTAGTTTTTAAATGTTAAAATTAAGAATTTTGGGTTATTGTATTATAAGGTATAGGACGTCTCATTTATAGTAGAACAAAATTGAGACATTAAGGGCGATATTACTGCGTATTTTGTTTAATTTTATTTTAATATTTATAACAAATTATTTGTCGAAACTATGTCATATTTAGACTCATTTCAATCAGAAAACTATCAGCAATGCTCAGCAATGATTCTATTTTAATATTTACAACAAATATTCCTCAAATTATATCACATCTATCCTCACTAAAACAAAAAACCTATTATTAATACATTAACCAGAAATTAATATAAAAATATTAATCTCAAAAAGCTCATATTATCGTATAAATTTCACCGCGTGATTCGCGACATAGCAAACCTGCGACATCGATAGAGACACACTGCCCAACGGACGTCAAATCAGCAACAGATCCAGCTTGGCAAATGTTTATTCGATAAATCACATGTTACAATAAATACTAACGAAACGGACACGCGCAAATATTTCGCGCGTTAATCAGGCGGCCGTGCGCCGTCGTCGGACGCAATTAATTTATCCCGTCGCACAAAGGCGCGGCAGCTGCCACAGCGGACCGACCCGTTTACATCGTAGCATTCCGCGAGCGCCGCTCACAATTTCGCCGATAATCGACCGGCGAAACCGAGCGACGGTCTTTTTCCAGGCGCGGAGCGAGGCAAGTTTTTCATTGGATCGGCGCCCCGTCCGGCCGTCCGGCCGGCCGCACGGGCAACGTAACAAGCGCTCCTCGCCGGTTGAAGGTGAGTTTATACGAGGCGGTGCTGATGACAGTGATTATTATATCTTGTTACCACCGGCGGTGCAGGCTCGTTGCCGATCAGAGGCCCCGGCTTAACGCGTCGTTCGCGCGAATCATTATCTTAAAGACCTGCCCGATATGAATCTCGATCAGGCGAGCCACCTATTTAGGAGACGCCGGGGGGGGGGGGGGGGGCGAGGAGGAGCGGAGAGAGAGACGCGCCGATGCGGAGCTGATCGCGGTCGGCAAACTATCATTCATAGAAACTTGTTGCTTTAGCGTTTGTCCTTGACGGACGCCCGTCGATGAACGCGATAATTGATTCGCTGGCGATGAGATCGTCGCGCGAGTGAGACGATGTATAAGGGATCGTAGCAAGGTTGTGACAAAAATTATTTTATTGGAACTAAAGTGACGCTTTATGAAATTTATTTAGTTATTTATTTAGAGGGCAAAGTGACCTTGGTTTATGATACAGAGATATTTACGACAGTGTTGAATTTCTAGTTTTTATTGCATTTTTGCGATACTGTTCCATATAGGGTGCAAGTGTTTCATATTAGGTACGTCTACCTTCTCCATTTTCACAGCGTTAAATAAACACTTAATCGACGCTTCCTATAAATATTAATAAACAGTATTTAAAGTTAGAAGAGGTAAGACGAATCCACGGAGTTATAAATATTATTCGCTATTATTATAATTTAATTTTATATGATTATGTTGCTTCCACGGAGTTTAGTAAATTTTTAATATAAAAACTGGTAAGCCTCCTGATCGACGCGATGGAATATTTAAGATCGGAGTGTGGCGGAATATTTCGGTGTGTGTAACACGGCTGTTTAATATTTTATGGACAAATGGAGTGTCTGTCGTTGAGACGCCTTTGTTCGAGGTATGTATAGTAAGCTTAAACGATGTAACATGCGGGAGCGTAGCCATAGTCGTCGTCTGAATATGGGGGTGGTTTATACCGAGGGACGTAAAAATCGGTGCTACTTCTCGTTGCTGCGTTTGCTATAAAAAATGCACAATTCTTGCTTTATTTACTCTATTATTCTCTGTGACACTTGGCTTAACAAAAATTTTTTTTAACACCTAAGTAGCGTTCCATATACTTGATAATAAGATATTAAGTGATAAAGTCGCAGTGTCAGTTGTAGAAATTATTCGTGCAACTCTGTTTCTCTTGAATTGACATAACCTTACCAATAGCGCTATATTAACGTCACAGGCCAGTGGCGCCACGTTGGTGCCACCGATCAATGATAATCGACTCGCTATTGGCTCAGCATTGTTGTCACTGTCCGCGAAAGCGTTAAATATTAATACCAAATAAAATATTAATATATAACTATTAATATAAATATTAGTCAAGCATTAAACAGTATTTATTTAATTTTATTCGCCGCGAGAGGTATCCAATACTTAAAAGACTATATAACAATACCTTAATTTTAGACAACAAATAAGTGATTGCCGTAACAACCGATCCACAGGCGATCAATTAAAGGAAAAAGGCTACCTGTCAGAAAATTGTTAAAAAAATCCCAAAAACCACCCTCCGCTGAAATAATTCCAAACCTTCTTAAAAAAATCCCCAATAAACCACCCTCCCGAATCTCATATCGCCCCCCAAAAATCCCACCCAAATCCCCTCACCCCGGCAATTTCCAATATAACGGACCCGTCCGGCGTTGTCGAGGGTTTCCGTAAATATTTGGGAAACGTATCTCGTATCGTCGGAGACATCCGCGCGGCGCCCGCGGAATCGTTAAAAAACAAAGAGACCGGCCGCGACGGGCGAACTGGCGGCCGCCCGGCCCAGAAGGATTGACAAACTATTTCCGGGCGGAGGGCAAAGCAAAGTCTAGCCGGCTCATCATAGAGACGTCCGCCGCGCGGACGAGCGGACGGGCGGAGAGGACGTCGGCCGGATCGTTACATAACAAATACCCGGTGGCGATTTTTCATAGTCCTCCTCCTCGAACGTCGAAATTACATGTCCGCCCCCGTCTGGTCGCGGCCGCTCCCCTCTCCCCCTCCTCTAGACTCCCCACTCCCCTCCCTCCCTCCCTCCTCCTCCGGACCTGGGGGAAGGGGTGGTAAGGGCGCTGCGAAACACAGGGACGGAAACCGGCGATCGCCGACGGAAAACCTCGCTGGGAGGGGCGGGGGACGCGATCTCGTAGGAAAATATTAACACAAGCCGTGGGGGATGGGGCGGGGGGAGGGGAGGGGAGGGGGAGATCGGCTTACAATAAATAGAATAAATATGACGTGGACCACGCGCGCCCGGACTTACGGCGGAAGAACGGACGGCGGTGAGTGCCTAAGTGGGATCTAAATTGAATGGAGAGCCGGCCGGCCCAAGTGGAAGAGGAGAGCGATAGAGAGAGAGAGAGAGAGAGAAAAAAAAAAGGACGAGAGAGAAAGAGAACCATATGGAAAGAGGACGACGTAGTATAGAGCGAGAAAAAAAAGATAGAGAGGGTAAAAAAGTGAGAGAAAAAGGGAGATAGAGGGTAAAAGTGGCGACAAGAGAGAGAGGGTAAGAGCGACGGCAATAGAGAGAAAGAGCAAGAAATAAAAGAGAGACAGAGAGGGTAAAAGAGCGAGAGAGAAAAAGATCCAGAGAGGGTAACGGAGTGAGAGAGAAAGAGAGCCAGAGAGGGTAACAGAGTGGGAGAAAAATAGGAAAAATGGGGGTAAGAATAGAGAGAGAAATAGAGAGAATAGAAAGAAATGGAGGGTGAGAGCGCCGCCAATAGAGAGAGAAAGAGCGAGAGAGAGTGAGAAGAGCGGAGGCTTCTGAAGTGGTGGAAGTGCCGTCCCGGATGATAGCCGGGCTTTATTGTTTTCTGGCCGGCGGCCACCCGGTACGTGCCCCCCAGCCCCCTTGCATCCCCCCCCCCCCACACCCCGCGCGGAATATACGTATATATCGGTGTCGTAGTGGCCGGTTCGAGTTTTAATAATTCCGCGAGCAGGGCGACAAGAGAGGAAGAGGGTGAAGTACGGTGGCGCGGAGAACGGGGAGGGGGTGGGGTTACCGTAGAGAGGCCGAGGGGGCACATCCGGTGGATCGGTTTTATGCGCTCGCAATATCCGTGGCAGTGATGCCCCGAGCCTGGATAAATAATTCATCGATAATGTAATCGGGTCGCCCGGCTGATGATTCGACGCCGAAAAGAGGCGCGCGCGCGCGCGCGCGAGCTGCGCGGAGGAGCCTGCTTTCCGTTTGTTGGGGAAAAAGGAAGGCCCCCCGGGTTGTGATTTTCAACCATGCAGATGATGGGAGTTACTTTGTATATCGGAGCGGCGTTAAATAACGCATTTTAAAGTCCGATGCAATATAGCCGTTTGTGGAAGGGGGGGTCGACGTGGCGGTGTTCATTTCGCGGATCTAGAATGGATGGCTGACTTAATAAGTTTACGGGGGAAGATGGATTCCTTTCTGGTCTCTGACTCGGAGCGTTTGGGGCCTGGGTTTGCATAATGATGGCGAGAGAGATCCTTTCTCTGTGGAATCGAAAAAGGTTGCTCGATCGCTTGATAAAAGAAACGAGTCAAAGAGGGCTTGTTACAGTGTCGCGAATTCTGGGTGATTGCGCAAGGTGCTGGCCATTTTGTAAGCAAAGGCGATACGGAAGCGTGGGAGGCGGTTCGCTTGCTTTGGCGATCTTGGTGGATGAGGAGTGCGACGCGGTTTAGGGGCGGTTTATGCTAAATCTGGCGAGTTGGTTGGAATGGCTAGCTAAGTATAGAGTGGACAGCGAGATTGAGTCGACAGTTTTAAAATAATTTTTTAAGATAGTAGGATGTTTTAAAATTATAGGATTTTTAAAAATTGTATAACTTTTTAAAATTTATTAAAATTGTCCCTCAACTATTTTTTAAACAAAAATAGACGATCCAAGAAGAGCAGTTACTATTAATTGAATTACTATTATTATTGATCCAATTATTACTATAAGAATAATTATTCGATCCTAACAGCGCAAAGAATCGCATCTCTCCTCAGACAGACAATTTTCGTTTTGTAGCCAAGGGTCAATGTCAGAGAAACTCTACCTGCACCTTCAACTATCTGCGGCGCCGAGTCCAACAATCAATTTTCCTAGGCCAACCATCCCGTCGACGGATCGCTTTCTCGTTCACGGCTAGACCTATGCTGTATTCGGTGATTGCGGATGCCGGATCCGCGGCGGCGGGTATCGGGTCAAATTGGCTGCCGTAGATCGGTGCCCAGGCCTCAGAAAATTGGAGGGAACGCCGAGATGTTTTTTCGTGCCGGTTGCCACGGCCGTGTACACGGCTAAAAATGGAAGGACACGATCGTGCGATCGTAATTTTTCTCAGACGTCGCGGCGCATCCCGGATGATTCACTACGAAATGCCGAGAGATAGTCCGCGCTGACGATCGCCGATCACGATACCCCGCCGCGCGCGCGCGCGCGCGGACTCGCCGGGGGTTAATAACGGCGAACGCTGCTCGCTCGCAAAGAGTGCCCGGCCTCTATATCTCAGCGCAGCGCGCCTCCTTAAAGCCCCGTCCACAAAGCCGAACCAAGAGAATAACGTGCAGCGCGCGGCGTTTTATTGGTCGCGGCGCAGCGCGCATATTTCAAGCGGGCCGCCGATTCGTGTAATTATCGGGCTATCGCGCCGCCCTCGGTGCCGCAGCAAGTGTTTCGTTGTCGCCGTTCGATAGCGAAACGATGAATAATAAGCGAACTATTTATAACGGCGATAAGAGAGCGTCGCCGGAGAAAATTGCGAACGTTCCCGACAAATTTATCGGCCGCGCGGTTATTGCCACGGTAAGGTGCGCGCGACCGTGATCGGCCGAGAGTCCGTTCGTACGCGATACTAATTTATCGAACTTCCTTCCGCAAAGGAGCTCGTTTATCGTGTCGTAAAGTATTTTATGAAATTACCGCACGTCCGTGATATGGACAAAGAGGTCTTTCGGATGGCTTAAAGACGCCTAGCCCGCGACGTCTTAACTCTTTACGGTGGTACGTTTAGTCTCAGCCAGTGACGCTACCTTTTATTTTATTTTTATATGAATATTTTTATATATATTTTTATATAAATAGTTTTGTATAAATATTGCTTTATAAATAGTTTTGTGTAAATATTGTTTTATAAATAGTTTTGTATAAATATTGTTTTATAAATAATTTTATATAAATATATTTTTGTTCCATAAAGAATATTTTTAAAAATAGGAAGACGTCTGGGAGGCGTCTGATGAACGTCTTAAAGACGTCTTATGAACGTCTCATGAACGTCTTTTAGACGTCTTTGAGGCATTTGTTAGGTCATTTGTTATCTAAATAGACCATAGAATTTAATAAAAAAAAACTGTTACTTTCACTGGCTTTATAAATTTAGTCTTGAAACGGTATTAAACAATATGCAACGTGTCGCTCGTTATTCAGTCCGCGCGTTATTCAAATTCCTATAATTCGCCGAAAAAAACGACTCGTCTGTAATTACAGACTATTAAGGACAGTTACAGGAGCAAAGGGGTTAACCGTATATGGTTTTAACAGCCGTTAATGATAGCAGGCGCCACCGCGTGGATGCGTGCACTATAAGTCGTCAGGCCGTTGCCGCCTTCGAGCGCATGTCAAGCATAATTGCCAACCATCGGCGCACGGATCCGCGAATCGGTCGTATCTTTTTCCGGCGGACGTGCGCCCCATACCTGTTGAAAAAAAAAAAGAAAGAAAAAGGAACGAAGGATCCGCGTGGAAACCGGTTGTTATCAGATCCGCTTATCGCCGATGGAAACGTAATGAAAAGACGGAAACTAATGGCCGGATTAAATTCGGTTACATCGTGTAGATTCTGGATCGCGACGGCGGCGGCGGCGGCACTTTTTAAGGACGGCCGAGCGCCGTCGAATTATCACGGGTGATCGACGAACGTTACCTGTCAATTTGCGTAATAACACGTCGCATGCCGGCCGGCTACCGCAAAGTGTCGCTGCACGCCAACTCCCATAAATGCCGGCCGCCGAGAACGACGACGTTTTCTCAGTCGGCCTACGGCTGGTTCCGTGTACACGTGTATGACGTGCCGCCTTAAATTTCTGCCGATCTTATCGGTGGATACAATGTTGGGAAAAGAGCCTCGTAAAGACTCTATTACTTTCTCGATTCTGGAATCGAGTTCCTGTCCGCCATTTTTTTTTTGCAGCTGCACCCGAGGCAAATGCGTCGAGGTATACACCCCCTTCTATTATGGGCAGACAAATTGTTATGTTTTAGGCGCGTTTTGGTTCAGTTTTGCGAATTTTATGGCATCGTTTTGGCAAAAGTGTATAGTAAGTTATATCGAGGTTATATCAAAAATCCATAGTAAATTATGTCGAGGTTACGTCAAAAATATATTGTAGATTATTATACGATAAAATATAGTATACGAGCATATAGTATAGTATACTAGCGTATAGTACAGTATACGAGCGATCCACGAGGAAAAGAATTCCTGCGACACCTTTATTAGATTTCCTAGATCGCTTTCTCCGTAAACAAACCTAGTTTGGCCCGCGGCGGGCCGTCGGAAAAAGGGGATTGATTGGATAGGTTGCGGTGGCCGGGGTTCGGTATTTCTGGGTCATTCGTCTTCGGCCGGATTCTATTCTTGCCGGGAGTAGCCCGCTAATTAAGTCTTCGAAGACCAATAGAAACTTGCGGTCCCGTTCCGCTCGTTTCCGCTTTGTCTCTCGAACCTTTCCAATTACACGCTTTACACACTTTCTTGCCCGCGTTTGTGAAAAAGACGCGAATTACATCGATCGATGATTAAATTGATTTGAAAAATTTGGAGGATATTTAATGACAATATTTAAGACTGACAATATTTAAGATTGACAATATTTAGGATTGACAATATTTAAGATTGTCGATAGTTAAGGTTGACAATATTTAAGATTGACAATATTCAAGATTGACAATATTTATAAACAATTTTGCACTTTATACAACAATTTTCTAAGATATTTCAAACAACCTCGACAATTTTTCTATGATTTCCATTTATTCGTTCAATCGTCAAAAAACTCGACAATTCAAGCACCAACTTGCATACACCGGGTCACAAAAGACCCGGCAATCGCAAAACAAGATTTAATCCAATAAACCGATCTAACCTTTCACCTTCCAAATTCGCCTCAATGACACCACCGCGACGCAACGAATAAAAATTGCCCTTCCACCGCACACATCCTTCCATCGCTAGAAAGAATCTCGCAAGCTATACTTCTCCAACGACACTGTTCCACTCTGTAGCTCGGTAGTCCGATTCCCGGCAAAAACCGTGTCGCTTGCCTGCTCAATAAAGGGGCACCGAGGAGCCCGACATCGTGCCCGGCCGTTCAATCCTTATCAAAGCCGTCGTCGTCCCGATTTTTCCCGCGACTTCACACTCGCGGCGTCGCTAGAAGAACACGGCACCATAAATCGGATCGGTTCCGTGCGGTCGAACAAGTCTCGTTAATTGGACGGGTGGGTGCCACTACGGTACACCATAGCGCCGGGTTTTATCCCTCGAATTCCAGCCCGGTTTTCTCTTCTTCCGGCCGATCTCCGGCCGGCAAGAAGATCCCCGACGCCAGAAGAACTTGAACGGCTTCTCTCGGAGGGCCGCCGCCGCCGTCGTCGTCGTCGTCGTCGTCGTCGTCCGGTAGACCGGCCCGCTTTCCGAGTAATCGAGCGGAGGAGATTGACCGAGCGACTGAGTGACTTACAATCCCGATAGGATCTCCCTAATGATCGGACACGAAACACCCACACGCGCGGGATTCTTCGGCGCCGCCTCCGGTCGGCTGCGATCTGAAAACCAACGGTGTTCCATCCTCCCCCACCTCCCTCTCCCTCTACCCCATCCCCCCTGCCCTCGTCGCAGAGACGTTATCAGCTGGTCCGGGGACGTTCTCCGACGCTGATCCTCCTAATTGTTGACACGCCGCTCCGCATACGACGTTACACGTGTGCGTACTTGCGACGCGCGCCCGCGCGCGCGCGATCTCGTGTAGACGACGTGTAACCGGCGTGTAATGGAATACATTATTAAACACCCACCAATAACATATTGGTGTTGGACGAGGAACCAGTGATCGTTGTCTAGCATCGAGCGGCTCGATTTTCTGTGCTAGTTTGTGAGAATTTTGGTTTGGTTAAATTGATACCTGATATATTGTTTTTTTTCGATATTTAAATATTTATATTTGAAATTTATAATATGTATTTGGTTTTGGCAATGTTATGTCAAGACTCCATTTTCTCCGTCACTTTGTGGGCGAATATTTTAGTTTTCATAAGAATCTTTGTTTTATCGATTGGATACCTGATACATCGTTCTTCTCTACAGATTTAAATATATTATATTAAAGTTGTTAACTCAGCAAAATGGTTAAAAAATTTTACCATATTGAAGACACATCTCTCTTCAGATCCATATGAACTATCGTGCATCCAACTAACACAAACCAACACAGCTTAAAAAAATATCTATATTTCAAAAAATAATTTTTCCTCAATCACTATACCTCGGCGTATACCTCGCCGCTTACACAGCAGCAAGCTCCTTATGAAAATTCGACGAATCAAGCCGCGCCATTGAAATAAGAGTTATATAAATGCTTATTATCCACTTTCGAATCGACAATTTCTTTAACCGCGTCCAAAAAGTCGATTCTCATAAAACCAGCTCCGAGAAGACGAAGACGAAGAAGGTCCAAATTATACTGGTCTCTGGTCCGCGTGCGAGTCATCCGTCTCGCGCGCAATCAGCCTCTCCGCTTCTGGTATCAATTTGGCCTATCCAACGGCCGTGATTACCGGTCGCGTACAATGTTGGCACGTCGGTGGCCGAACAAAGGGCACAATGCCGTGGTCGCAAAAAACCGCGTCGCCTTATAGGCGAAACATTGCCGCCGCGGCTGCAAATTAGTACGGTTCGACGACGGGGTGGAGGAACGGGTAGGAGGATGATTCGCGAGAAGAAGAGACAGGGAGAAGGAAGAGAGAAAGGGAGAAGAGAGAGCGAGAGAGAGAGAGAGGGAGAAGGAGGAGAGTTAGTAACAAGGAGAGTCTGTGAGAAGGAGAGTCTGGAAGACAAGAAGAAGAGTCTGCAAGGAGGATGGTTTCCTAGAAGGAAGAAAGTCTGCAAGAAGGATAGTCTGCGAGAAAGAGGAGCGTCCGCGATAAAGAGAGTCTGAAAGAAGGAGAGTCTGCAGGATGAAGAGTCTGCGAGAAAGAGAGTTTGAAAGAAGGAGAGTCTGCAACGAGGAGGGTCTGCGAGAAAGAGAGTCTGAAAAAAGGAGAGTCTGCAAGGAGGATAGTCTGCGAGAAGGAAGAAAGTCTGCAAGAAGGATAGTCTGCGAGAAAGAGTAGAGTCTGCAAGAAGGAGAGTCTGCGAGAAAGAGTAGAGTCTGCAAGAAGGAGAGTCTGCGAGGAGGAGGGTCTGCGAGAAGGATGAAAGTCTGCGAGAAGGATGAAAGTCTGCGAGAAAGAGGAGAATCTGCAAGAAGGATAGTCTGCGAGAAGGAAGAGAATCTGCTCGAAGCAAAATCCGCCAGAAAAAAAATCTGCGAGTAGCAAGGTCAGCAAAAAAGGGCGTCTGCGCGAAGTAGACTCCGCAAGTCTCAAAGTCGCGAGAAAAACGCCAGCGAGGTGCTTCGAACGAGCTTCGAACGCATCTTCTCGCGCGAACTCGAATCGCGTTGACCTCCCAGAACGCGTACGATAAGTGAGTCGTTAAACGCCGCACAGTTCTAGGTTGTAACCGCGTGCAATCAAACGCGCCCGGGCGACGTATCAAAGGGACGCACCGGTTCCCTTGTAACGTGTCTATCTTTAGCGTTTCATCCGCGCGCTAGCCCCGGGGACCATTACGGACGTCCAAGGCTGAGGAGGCGCGGAGGTCGCCGATTCGCCGGCCCGTCATAAACCGCGCGACAATTTTCCAGCCGTAATCTCCGGAACACGGAACGGCAATCGGGCGGGAGACCGGGTGACGCGGAGCGAATCGGCGATTAGGACGCGCTATAGCGGACGATGCCGCGTCCGCGGATGCCATAAAGATCCGGCCGGGCGATAGCGGACCGGTTAACCCGCGATAAAACAACGCGATACATATTATAAAACGATATTTCCGATCGGCCGGGCGAAGTGTCGCGACTCGTTCGCGGTCGAATTAACTCGCGAGAGCATTCCTCTCGCGATGAAGGGCGTCCGGCGAGTATTTTCGCGGCGATGGACGTCTTCATTGGCGGAGATACCTGTTGCGACGGGAACACTGATAGGTAAGGGAAGCTGTCTCTTCAGGTAGCTAAAATTCAGTTTCTCGAGAGCGCAGTATGATTAAATTTTATATAAAGTAAATGGGTGGACTGCGAAATTTAATTTTATGTTACGGAAATTACTGGTGGATTATAATTGTTGATTGGGTTGATTTAGAATGATCAATGTTTATTAAAATAAGTTTGATTTTATTGATTAATTACGGGTTGAAATTGGGGATTTTTTTTATATTAGAATAAAATTTCACAGCTTCTAACTTGTCGAAGCTAGCAAGATACAGACACGAAACCAGTATCCGCTATTTGAGATCTTCTTCAAGAGTCCAGCACGTCGTCGGAAGATAAGGGAGGGTCTTCCTCGATCGAATAAAATCCGTCGCCCGTATCCGTGACCGATGAAAAAGCGGGGGTTATCCGGCGTTCCTGAAAGCGTCCTCGAACCGCGCTTCTTGGCTAGATTTTCCAGATGGTGTTTGAGCTCTGTTACCCGGTCACGTGCGCGCGCGCGCGGCACGTGTCGCGGTGTCGTCCGACACGTGCCGCCGGGGCGACGACGTTTCATCGTGGCTCCTCCGCCCTCTGCCATCGCAGCCACGATTCGCCGCGTGTTGACAGACGCAAGACGATTCGCCGGCGAAACCCCGGTCGAAAATATCGCCGGTGGTGCGCCGACGGAAACCGTCCCGGCGTTTTCGATTTCAAACGGGCGAGCGCACCACCCCGGGGGGGCGCCGTCGTTTCGACGTTCCAATTACGCGGCCCGGTTGTTTGCCGTGCGCCCGCGATTCGACGATTATTAATGGCGGCTGCGAACATAATAAACCGATGGATACACGTTCGCTCCGAAAACACGTGACCAGAAGGAGCGGGGCGGCTCTGCGAGGGGTGGACGACCGCGGCATTCCGAAGTCACGCGCCACGGGCATCGCTCGCTGAACCGGCGCGGAAAATCTTGCGTTTGAGGAATATTTACGGTCGTCTGCGGCTAACAGATCGCGGGGGTGAATCGCGGCGATTTTTTATCGCCGCGTGGCTGCCTCGAAACGACCGGGGAAATGTCTCGCGCGTTCGGCTCTCGTCACGGGCCACTGGCTGCTCGTATTCCTTTCGATGCGTGCCGCGAGCGCGATCTGTTTTTATGAAAATCGATGCGCACGCCGTTTCATCCCCCTTGCGGTGCTCTCGCGTATACGCGCAGCGTTATGGCTGCGGAACTTTGTGAAATTAGCGGTTTGAAGAGACGTTTTTAGTATGAAACTTTGTGCAAGGTAGAAGTGGTCTGTATCAGTTATATAAGGGAGAATACAAATAAAAAGGTAATTCCATTGAAGCTGAGGTTAATGAGTTTTAGTTGAAAATAAGAATCAAATATGTTAGTTTAAGAAGATAATTTTAATGGTTCTAGAATGTTCATAATAATGCGTTTCCACAAATTATTACAATGCTTCAAGTTATACAAAGGGTTAAAAGAGGTCAATGCACTTTTCTCCACAACTATTAAATAGTTTAACTATCTTACCTAATTCGCCCCGATCAGCAGCGTTCGTGACCACTAATTCTACCACATTCTTAACAATGGATGTACATATCGAGAAGAAGAGCAGGGATAAGCAGTTCAATTCCCAACGATCTGTTCCGATAGTTAAACGAAACAATTACGGCGAAGCAGCGGCGTATTCGCAAAATAATACATCGAGCTTACAGAAAGTATCCCAATTCGCCGGTTATTTGCGCCCCGTTGGAACACACCGATCGTAATTCCGTCGGCGAGGCTTAATAACACACTTTCCGCCGTATTCCGGGAGCGTGTTAACCAGATCGAGTACAATCTAACGCGGTGGAAGAAAGTGTACCTTACGTACCTTGCCTACCTATACCGTGGGTCGCGGCCACGCGGGAACAAGGGGTACACACGCGATCCGCGTTTCGTGCCTCCGCATATTCAACCACGGTAAGGAGAAAATTAGCGTCTTGGAGCGTCGACTCACGAGAATAGAGCGGAAGAACGAGGAGATATCGAAGGGGGAAACCGAGTGCCTGCGCGAGTGCATCTCGCGAACCACTGCATGCACTGTATGCGGTTTCTGTATTCCCGTCTTTTTCCGCATTCTGTTTGCTTCTTGGCTTTTGTTGGTTTTTTCCTTTTTTTCTCATTGCTTTTGTTACTTTCTTTCTTTTTCTCTCTCCACTAACACTACTGTCACTCTCTTTCTTTTTCTCTTTCTCAACTCTCTCCCACTCTCCCAATTCTCTCTCTCTCTCTCTCCCAACTTTTTCTCTCTCTTTCTCAACTCTCTCCCCTTCTCTCCCAACTCTCTCTCTCTCAACTCTCTCTCTCAGATCTCTCTCTCTCTCAATACCATCTCTCTCTCTCAACTCTCTCTCTCTCAAATCTCCCTCTCTCTCTCTCTCAAATCTCCCTCTCTCTCAACTATCTCTCTCTCTCTATTTTTTTCTCTTGTTTATGCCTCTTTCCCTTGCTCTCTTCCTATCTCTCTTTCTCTTCTTTTCTTTCTCTTTCTCGTATCTTCTATCTCATTAATTTTTTTCTTCCTCCTTCTCTTTATTTATTTCTCTTCCTCTATTTTTCTTTATCTTTCTCTTCCTTTCTCTTTCTTTATATTCCTCTCTCTCTCTCTCTCTGTCTCATTCTCTTTGTCTCTCCTCCTCTTTTCCCATCATCGTTCTCTCATTCCCGTCCCCCCGTTTCCCACCACGCCGGTCACGGTAACAAGAGCCCGCGACTTAAACCGCAGCAAAGTGGCCATGGCGAAGCTAAGGACCGTGACCAATACGATTTCGGCGCGCTTATTTTTCTGAACCGGCTCCGTGTACACCGTCGCCCTTTCTCCAGATCCTTATCCAAACCTCTCCTTCTCTCTCTCTCTCTCTCTCTGGTCACCGCGCCAACTATATAACACCCGTATCCCGGCCGTGGAAATTCGCAGCCGCCGCAGCCGCTCGGTTTATTCTGGTCATCGTTGTGGCGCGCTATTTTTCGGTGGCCGAGACTTTTACGAGTTGCCGTAAACCGTTTGAACCGCCGCGTGTGCGCGAGCGCGCGCGCCAGAGACGCGAAACTGCCGGGAAAACGCCGGCGAATCCACTCCCGAAAATTGCGCGCCGGCCGTTCCTCGTTTACGTTTCGACGACCGTTTACGCGTTGCGCAATTTCTCCCGGCCAGCATTTCTAGCCGCTATACTACTCCTCGTCATCGCCTGCCCATCGCGCACGCGATCACTCGAAATCGACCAACGCCGGCCCGGCATTAATTAGGGGAACCGAATTTCCAGCTAGATCGATTCGCGTCGAATGGATGATTGCTTTTTTTACCGGGCTTCGATTGAAGACGCGTTCGCGTTTATTCTACGTTAAATCGTTGAGCGTGGATCGACCGAATGGTTCCGCGTTGTTTTGTTCGTAAATTAAATAATTTTTGGAAGGTGGAGTCACTTTAACCCTTTATAGTCGTGTGGTGACTCTGAGGCGACGCTAATATTGTTATAGCAGGTTTTAAAAGAATTTTATAAATTGTGGAAAATTAGGTATATTATATAAAAAATTAGAGTATTAGAAAATTCAATGATTTATAAAATTGAATAATTTACATTATCAGAAATTAGATTATTAGAAAATTAGGTTAGGAGAAAAATATTAAGTATTTTAATTATTTTAGTATAATTTATTTTAGTTATAAATTAATCTAAAACAGCTGGTGGTAAAAATCCATATAAAATAAACAAATACCTAAAATCAATATCAATGTCTCACTGCCACTTTAACAAACTAACCTAAAACATCTACTACTACACACACCCTCTAAAACAAATAAACAACCAAAAACCAAGATAAACCACCCACCATAACCTCCCCATCGCCAAAGAATATCGCATCAACCATAAACAAATCATTGAAACATTCAGATACCACGTTAAAACCCCCAGCGAACCGCGGCGGAATGTCGGCGGAGCACCTCAGGCAAGTTTAAAGGGCCAGTAATCCCGTTCCGATTGTTCCGCGTCGACACGGCTGCGTTTCGTTAGCTCTTTCCGAATCATATTCGCAGTTTCATTGTCGACAGTTACCCACCCCCCTCTGCCCCCCCGACAAGCCGCCAAATTGTGTTTCGCCGGGATTTGTTGCCAGAGCCGTAGAGAGAGAGAGAGAGAGAGAGAGAGAGAGAGAGAGAGAGAGAGAAAGAGAGAAAGAGAGAGGGAGAGAGAGCCCACTCGAAAGTTCCTCGAGCCCAGTGTACCGGGGCCGTGTTGCTCGCCGGGAAATAATCAAAACTGTTTTCGGTGCGCGGCCGCAAAACTAGACGCGGCGCCGAGGCACCCGATACACACATCCTCGAAGCAGATATTGGTTTTATCGGGCCACGCGCACGGCGCGGAGCAAATAATTTCGCCGGCGGAAATTCGGCGCTTCGACGTTTCGGTGTTTCGATGTTTCAGAGGAGGAGCGCAGCGTTTTTCATCCCCCTTCCACCGCTTTGCACCTCGCCTTCTCTATGGCAGCCTCGGAGCCGATTTGGTCGGCGAAGCGAGCACGAGAATCCTCGAAGGAAATTTTTAACGAACGATTGGGCACTCGACCGGGACGCCGCCGAAAACGAGAGCGAAAACCACCCCCCTCCCGAAAACGAGAGCGAAAATCACCGTCAGCCGAAAACGAGGGCGAAAACCACCGCCGCCGAAAACGAGAGTGAAAAGCATCGCCGTTGGGGGTGCGATGAGGCAGCCCTACGAAAAATCCGTTGTCACTCCTCGACCGTAACGAGTGACTCTTGTTCCGCCCCGCTAAACAATCCGAATTTTTTCCACGGTATTCCCGGAATCATAAACTTCCCGTATATGGGTCTCGTCGGCGACGGGGCGATGGAATTCGCAGCCGAATTCGGTAACGATCCTTCCCGCGGAAATCGGGAAAGTAAGGTCACCCGAGGGGGGATAAGGAGCCCTCGAAACTTGTGGAGAGGGAGTTACCTAGACTACGGTGGCGAAAGAGTCGAAAAGCGAGTATGAGGTATGGGGTATAGGGAGGGGCGGGTTTTAGGAAGGAGGAACAGAGAAACGATATGAAAATGGAGGATATCTGGGATCATTTTGACACGTTGAATGCCGCGTCAGTCATCGGTGACTGACACTGAACTCTACGTCAGTCATCGGCGACCGACAGTGTAAAATATGATATAAAACTAAAAAAATTCTTTGAAGTTGTTACCTAAAATTTATTCGACATAATTTTGACATAACCATGATAATGCTTTGACATAACCTTGATAAAGCTTTCACATAACCATTATAAAATTTTTATATAACTTTTACATAATCTTGACACAACCAGTTCCGAATACTTGACCATCGCAGAATTAATAACATTAACAGACGATCAATGTTAACATAACTTCAACATAACCCTGTTAAAATTTTGACATAACCTCGAAAATAACTTCGTCATAATTTTGACACAACGAATACCCGATACTCGAAACTCGCGAAGAGGGAGTTACCTAGACTACGCTGGCGTAAGAGTCGAAAAGCAAGTATAGGGTATGGTGGTATGGGGGTATGAGGTACGGGGAGGGTTTTACGGTGGAGAAACAGAGAGCGGGAACGGAGAGAAAGGACACGGAAGACCGTAACGGCGCGCGGCCGAATCGGGCCGAGATTTCATCTGGATTTCCTCATTGTACGATCGAAATCGATGGGATCCAATTAACCTCCCTTTAAGAGGGTCTCAATCCCTATTGTCCCTCTGTACATACTGATTTCGTCTGGCGGGCTAGGTAGACCGCCGAAGCCGGCGCGCAACATTATCGAACCCCCTCGATTCGCTTGGTCCCTGCGTCGACCTTCACAAAGGCTACCTATACGCTTTCTTATTTCCCGTTTGATTCCTTCGCCCCGACCCTCTCCCTCTCTCCCTCTCTCCCTCTCTCTCTCTCTTTTTCTTTCTGTGTATGGTTTCCTCTATGGAGCGGGTAAACGCCGCGCCGCCACAGCCGGAAACCACCGCGACATTCGTCCTTATCGGGATTTCCCCTAATTCACGACCGCGGGCGTAAATGCGCGACGACGGGGTTCCTAGTCGCTGAAACGCTTTTCTTGCGAATGTCATTTTTATAAATATTGTGGTAGATAATGTTCTTTGATGTACGATTTTTATTTATTTTTAAATAAATTTGTTATGGACTGGGAGAAGTTGAATAGAGCGTTGGTTTACATTGTTTTAATAAATGTTGCTAAGAAACTCTGTTCATGTTGTTGCAGATCTTTGTGCAAAACAATAATGTTCTGTTTGGAATACAGTAAATTGTAGGTAAATAAATATTTATTCTCTTTTTGGACGATTATTGATTTTTGAAAATTAGTCTGCTAACATTAGTGGATATATCGTATAGCAATTTTTATAGCAATTTATATTGTACAAGTAGGCTCTAAAGTCCCATAACGCGTAAAATGGCAACGCTGAACTCTGATGAAATATTTCAAATTCTCATTCGAAGTAGCTCCGACTACAAAACGGGGTTAAATACTTTTCATAACCTATACGAAACCCCGGTCGACGATACCGCAGCGACAGAAGAGAAGAGTATGAATCTCAATTTCCACGCGAACGTCAGGTTGAACCAGATACTGTACACAATTTCGCGAATTCGTGTAGCGACGAGTTGCGATCGCAGGGCGAGAAGGGTTTGCAAACGTGACGCCTCGCGTCGCGACGCAGGACTTTGTAAAAAGGGGGGAGGGGAGGGAGTGTGGGGTGGCGAGCTGCGAAGCGACGATTGAACCACTGAAGAATGACGGGAGATGACAGTCGAGTGGCGCATTTGTCGCTACGACGAAAGGAGGGCCTTTTAGCATCGTTTCAGCCCCGGCTGCTGCCGGGGTTCTCTCTCTCCGCTTAGAATTTATGAGTGACAACGACGCGTGACGCGCGCCACCGTTCGGAGACGTGTGTCATCCTAGATGGCGAGAGCGCGCGAGTACGCGCGCGATGGGCCGCCACCGCCGCGCAGCATTGTTGTCCCCGTTGAATTGCTTTTTTTACCCGCGGTCGCAAGCTCCGTCCCATTTGACTCTGTTTTGCGACGCGATTTCTTTTTTCGGGGCAATGCACGAGCTCGCGAGCGAGCGCGGCTACGCTTCCCGTGGCAAAATCGAAACGAGCAAATGGAACGACGGAATCCCATCGACCGTTCCAACGGCTAAAATAATACGTATAGAAGAGAAGTCTATTTCTGCTTGTACCGGCCCGCCGGATCATTAGGCATGCCGCGGATTTTAAGCATTTATGGCGCGAGCACGAGGAATACTGTGTTCGATTTAGGCGAGTTTGGCAAATTTTTATTTCGCGTGTTTTTGTGTTTGTATCTTTTCGATGGGTGAGTGGACGTTTTGTAGATGGCCATTTTAAGTCTGTTTTAGGGCTGAGCGTTTTAGGCTGTAAAATGGACGTATTTGAGACGTTCGTGTTACGTTCGATTTAGGTTTGACCGTCTTAGGCTGTAAAATGGACGTTTTTAAGACGTTTATATTGCGTCTGTTTAGGTCTGAGCGTTTTGCGCTGTAAAATCGACGTATTTAAGACGTCTTGAGCGGTCCATAAAATGTCCATAAGACGTCTGTAAAACGTCCATAAGACGTCTTCTAGACGTCTGAAGAACATCTTAGAAATGTTTAAAAGACATCTTCATTTCTAATAATGGACATTTTTAGAACGTTCGTAGAATATTCGAAACGTCTTGAAAACGTCTTAAAGATATCTTTGTCCTATGCAGGAGAAGTTCTAATCACTATAATAAAGATCTGCAAACGTTCTACAACCGGCCTAAAAGTCGTTTTAAAGACGTCCATAAAACGTCCATATCATGTCCACAAAACGTCCATATCACGTCCATATCATGTCCATAAAACGTCCATAATTTGTCTGATAGTCGTCTAAAAGACGTTTTAAAGACGTCTAAAAAAAAGTTATGTTTCACATAACACAGGACATTTCCAGGATCCCATAACCTGATTTATCCTGAAAACCCCGTGCCATCGCTCATCACACAATGCAAAATACTTAATTCACCAAATTAAAGGGTTCATGTTTCACATTTTCACATATTCACAGTTTCTAAACAAAAAAAAGAATTCCACAGTTATATCCCAAAACACCAAAAATAAAATTCCACGTAATCGAACACGATGGAATTTAAGAAAGAATTTCATTTATCTCGTTCCATCTAGGAAGCTATTAACCGCGAAGAAACGCCAATTAACACCGTAATAAATCATACCGCAAACATTCGACAAGTATCAATGCCGTAACAGCTGTTACCAAATGTGCCACGTGTATCGTGGTTTCGTACGGCAATCGTTATAATCTCGGCTGATCGAAGGCAAAGTAAAAAAAGATCATACCGATCTGCGGAATGCAAAACAGCAGCCCGCGCGTCTCGCAGACAGATACTGCGGTTAAAAAGCCATTAGCGGGCGATCATTAGCGCGAGGAGGGAGGACGTGTGCGCAAAGAGTAGAAAGGATCGAGAGTGTCTACGATGATTTCGAGGAGCTAAAGGTGTCATTCGCAGAAGGCGAGCCTCGGGTGCGTTCAACATCTTTCGAGAGAGAAAGAGAGAAAAAGAGAGAGAGAGATGGATAGATAGAGAAATAGAGAGAGAGAGAGAGAGAGAGAGAGAGATACAGAGATTGAGAAATTGAGACAGAGAGAGAGACAGTGATTGAGAGATTTTGAGAGAGAGAGAGAGAGAGAGAGAGAGACAGTGATTGAGAAATGTTGAGAGAGAGAGAGAGAGGGACAGTGATTGAGAAATTTTGAGAGAGAGAGAGAGAGAGGGAGGGTGAGAGATAGAGATACAAAGATGGAGAGATAGATAGATAGAGAGAGGGTGGCGGGGGGTAAAAATGCAAGTTTTCTAGGCGGCTTCATTCCGTGGCGCTGCGAGCGACAGGTAGAAATTAAGATTCTATGCGTGTCAGTGGCACGCGGTGCTCTCAACTTTGTGCCCGGTTCTCGTGACACATCGACGTAAATTCAAAACACGTCGCCGCGAGCGGAAGTCCGGAGCGAAGCGGCCGCGGATAGCGGGGCCCCGGAGACGCGGGGTCGCCGGCGCTCTCTCGCAGCGCGTCTCTTCGCGCCGTGGTAGCATATCCAAAGCCCCATCAAGCCCCGGCGCGCTTCAGAAAAACCATTTGATAAATTGCGGGTCTAGCGAGGGGCATTCCCATAACGTCTCTCTTCATTAATCCGTGGCCTTGCTCAAACACGATCTGCCTATGGATCTCTTCGCCTCCTCTTCCGGCTGCGTTCCGACGTTGCAAATGACTCCACGGTAATTTCGTTCCAATTTCCTAAGCCGCGCTTTTGCTCCGCGGGACCGAGGCAAAGCGTTGTTATACACCGCGCCGATTGGAGCCCCGTGCTAACCCTTTGCTCTCGAAGCCATTTTAACTGCAAATCTAAGATCATTTTTCTGACTTCAAGTATTTCTATTTTAAATTAATTTTAAATTATTGCATATTATTATTTCATTTTATATTCTAATTATTATTTTATTATTGTATTTATTTTAAATTATTGTCATCTCAATTTTTTAAATAACAAAATTCGTCCTATGTGTATGAAAGTAAATGAAGTATGCAGTTTCATGAATTATGCAAAATTTACACTTTCAAGACTTTCTTCGATTTAAGCTTCGACGAGATTTATTGAAATAATTTCTGAACCTGTTAGAATAATTTTAATGGCGCCGCAGAGATGCTATTCGAGTGCAAAGGGTTAACGCAGGCCAACCGATGACGATCTCTCTTCACGCCGAGAACTCGCCGGCAAATATCCTTACGATTTAATCCTCGTAGTCGGATCACGTTGTTGCTGTTTTTAATACGATCGTTGGTATTCTTCACGAAATGCTTTGCAGTTGGATTTATGGAATTGGTGCGAAAGTAATTTTGAGGTTTTGTGTAAGCTGTTTGGGGATATTAGTTTTGTAGGAATTGATTTCTAGTTCTTTACTGGTACTGTGATACTGTAATATTTGTTACTAGTTTTTATTTTTACGTTCGATATTGACATAACTTTGACATAACCTCAATAAAACTTTGACATAACCTCATTAAAACTTGGACATAACCTCGACATAACTAGTGCCCAATACTTAAACCGCCCCAAAGTTAAAACATCCACACATATTGCCTAAAACTTCCAATCCTCCCTCTCGCCATCAAAACCTCTAAAACGTTCGTCCATAACCTACAAATAGTAACAGGTTCGCCGATCAATTAGAAAGGGGAGCCAAAGAGTTTCCCGTCGAAATGGTTGCCTCTCTTAATTAATGTTTCGCGACCAACCTACACCCCGGCAACATATTTCGCCGTTCACGGGGCTGGCCACCATAGAGCCAGAAGACAGCCGTCCGCTCGGACGTAGGACATTTTATCTTATGAAGACATAAGCGAGCGTAACTTGTCCGTATTAAAACGTCGTAACCTACGCCGGCGATGCATCAAGCATTCGTGTTTGGCCTAAGGGATTGTTCGAACGCGGCGTTCCCGTCAGACAAATTGCAATCACTTTTCACTTTGCTGCTAATGAACGTGGATTACCCACTCTCTCTCTCTCTCTCTCTTTCTCTCTCTCCGCTCGGCGTTCCGCAGCGGACGAGCTCTCGCGCTCGAGCTTCGTTTATCGGCGAGGAGGAAGCGGGCGGCGCTCGACCGGATTTTTGCCGGGGGGATGATTTATGGAACGCCTCTCAACGCGTATTAAAAAACGCTCAGGAAACGCGGCGCATGGTCTCTTTCACGGGCTTTCGACCGAATTCGACGCAGGTATTTTCTTCGCGCCTTCGCGAAAGATTAATATCGGCCCCCAGAGCTCTGTCGGCGGAGATGCGGAACAGAGCCCGCTCTGAAACTCGACCGACGCCCGCCCGGCTGTTATTACGCCCGCCCGGCGTTAACCCTTTGCACTCGAAGCCATTCCAACTGCGAAATAATTAATCTAAAATAATTTTTATCAAATTTACTTATATACAACAAAATTGTTAAGAACTGTTATTAACTCTTGCTCGGGTCACATAACCTATAAGTTCCATAACGAGTTCCATAACCTATAAAATGCACCGGATTATATCAAATGGAAACACTGTAAGTCTGGAAAAATATTTTAGATTTGAAGTTGAAATTGCTCCGACTGCAAAGGGTTGATGGCCGACACTCGAGTGTTAAGGGTTAAAATATCGTATACCGAAACGAGGAGCATTTGCATGGCGGCCGAACGATACTTAATATTTATCCCGGGCAACGGTGCTCTGCCGGTGTAAAGCGATCACCTACGGGACACGATCCTTTGCCGGCCGACGAGTAAAAATACCGTCCCGTCGCGGAGGAGAGAGAGAGAGAGAGAGAGAGAGAGAGAGAGAGAGAGAGAGAGAGAGACTGCCGTTCCCGCCAGGAAAGTGCCCCCGTATCTCACAGTATTAAGAGCATTATCCTCGATACATTATTCATAGGACACACTTAAAACCGTAATAGCGGTGCGCGCGGCATCGTGGAAATCGATCTTTACACAATTGCCGCAAATATTTACATCGACCGTGACGCGCATATTGCCGAGGGATTGATTCTTTACGACGACCCCCCTCGATAGGCTGCTCCTCCCCCCAATCGTCCCCGTAGCCCGTGCCGAATGCCCGATAGAGGCAGCCCCTGCCAGGAACTATGCCAACTGCCTCCGTTACGGAGCACGCGGAACGAATCTCAATCTTGCCGCTTTGTTTCTGCCGGTTCGACGTCGTTTCTCATTGGCTGGTTAAACGCATTCCATGCCACACGTGGTACACGTTCAAATGTCCGTGTAACGCGTTAAAAAGATATAAACAATTTCATTTAACCTCAAAAATTCTCGAACCGAAGAAAACTTCGATCAGGGTTACGTCTAGGTTATGTCAATCACCAATCAAAAATTCACGACTCTAAAAATCTTACTTCGACCCACCCCTAATATCTTTTTTATTATTTACATATAGCGCTTAACAACCAATTTACGTTAACAAAAAATACGTAAAAATTGTCGAACGAAAGCAAACTGCGATAAGAATTTTTTCAGATTTATTTCGCAGTTCTTCGTGCAAGTAATATCGAGAATTATAACGATGGTATCGCACGCGTTCCTCTCAAAACAGAACAGGTGACGCGGCACTTATGGCGGAGAGTGTACGCGACGCGCGTGTTCGCAAAATCACATTGATCCGCGCGGGGGGAGAGAAAACGGAAGATGTATTAAGAGATAAGGAGGCGTATCAGGACCAATCAATTACAAAGTCGAGGGTTCCGATGTACCCTGCGTTACGAGGGTGAATCATTCGTCGTTCCGGCCGCCGCGCGTCGATCCAGCCCCTTCTCCTACCCCCCTCCCCCACAGAATCCACCCCCTTCCTCACCCCCCTGGCACTCGAACAGAAAAGACAGGAAGCTCTAAAAGTGAAACGATTTTCTGAGATATTGTTGGTCGTAACGGGCCGCGCGATAAGCCCGAAACCGGAGAGATTCCGCGCGCGTTTCGCTTCTCCACGGTGGCCCATAAAAATCCCCTAATCGTTAGCCATCGACTGGCCGGCGAGAATGCCGACGATAAAACATTATTTGCGCGAGGAGGTTGCGACGACGAAACGAGAGACGATCGCGCGCTATCAGACGGCCGATATTGGTACGCGTCGTTGGTCACGGCTATGGGGGGGATGATGGGGGGATGTCGTCTATGGGGGGAGTTGAAAAGCTTTTCACGATGGGAACACGCGATTTTTCATATCGGCCCGCCGTTTGCAATAAAAAAAACTTGCCGCGGCGTAAATGCGGTTCTAAATGTGCTAATAAACAATTATTCTAAATAACAATTACTTTTCATTTTTCATTTGAAATTTTTATTCGAATATTTTCTTTTTGGTCGATTTTTTTTTTATGCAAATAACAATTATTCTTAATTTTCTACTCGAATAATAATTATTTTTTTCTACTTTTTTCTACTTTTTTTATTTGATAAATAATTATTCTTCATTTTTCGTTGGAATAAACTGTTCAAATAATAATCGCAAAATCGCAGCATAAATATATGTATTGCAAATATTAATCTTGCAATGTGCAATAATTTTGATTACACCATAAGATTATTTATTTATCCAACAATAATCCATCTAAAAACAGCATCTGAGAAAAGCCTTAATTTCAAAAATTATCACAAAAGAAATCAATCATTAAAGCACAGAAAGCCACTAAATTATTATCTATTATCTATAGTTCATATTTAAATAAATTACCATTTAAATTCTTGTACAAATAAATCCTTATGCAACTAACAAAATACCGGACAAATTTTCGACCGACATACGATACCCTATATTTAATCGGGAGACTTAGCACCCCGAGAGAGAGAGAGAGGGAGAGCGAGAAAGAGGGAGACCCGTATTAACGCGAAACAATTTACCAAAAATCCTCGTGCCCGGCGAAAACGTTAGTATAGAAAGCCGAGACCCCCTCCGTGTTACGGGCGGGCAGGGTGGAGAGAGGGGATTACCATCTCGTGGAGAATTTCCCATTGTTGTCGGGCGGAACCGAGGGAAAAAAGGATCCCCGGGAACGTGAACGCTTGTAATTCTCATCTTATCCCGAAAATGGACGGTTGCCACGGTCCGTCGGCTGTGTGTGTGTGCGTGTGTTTGCCGCAAGCACGACGCAACCCCCTTGCAATCAAGTACAAGATATCAAATGTTTCCCCATTCCTCGTGGCGACCGCGGTTGGCCCGTTCTCGGTTTCATTTATCGGCCCGATGGAAGCGGACCGTGTCGAAGCGGCTGAAAAACGAGGCAATTCGAGCTGCTACGCCGGGGAAAAATTCCTCCTTTCGTGAGAAATTAGACCGTACTCGCGGAGAAAACTAATGAACGCCGTTTGGTTCTTCGGCATCGATTATCGCGCGAGACGCTCGCTTTTGGGGTGGCTGAGACTCTTCTTAGGTGCTAATCGCTGATTCCTGTGATATTTCAGGATCAGACGAAATGACTGGTGGTATCTGATGATCCCGTTTTTTACAGTTCTTGATTTTATGGAAATATTTCTATGGAGAACCTTCTTCCCAATATACTATATTAATAACTCAATAATTTTAGCATTAATACTAAAAATCCCATTTCTAAATTATTGCAATTTAATTTTAATGTTTAATAATATATAAAATAAAATCAAAAATAACAATTATTAGAATCAACACCATCATCATAGCTGCGATTTTTAAAAAAGTCGCCATGAAATAAATGAAACAATTCCTGAAACAATTCGAGCTCAATCTTTAAAAACTAGTCAATAATTGCACAAAGTTTGCATTTGTAATAATCGACACCTTTCTGGCAAGGAGCCCTTCAAAGTGACATTAATTCAAAATTGCGTTTCCACGGTCATCGAAAGCAGCAGGGGTTTCCTCGAAACTAATCTATTACCATCGTCCCATAATGTAATTCATCGGCGCGATGCAAATCGGAACAATTCAATCTCGAAAAAATGGGGGACATCTGCGTCACCGTGTAACAAGAATGTACCTTTTTAATGCGGGTCATGCTTTATGCATCGAATCGTCGAATCGTTCGATGAAAATCATGGTGCCCAGGCCAGCTGGAGCCCCGTACGAAGGGCCGCGGGGGAAAAAAAAGGTCTCCTAGAGAGCTCGAGAGAAAAATGTGGGGTGAGCGGCCTCGTCAGGACGTATGGGGTTACAAGCACATTCTCACACTGGCTGCTACTGCTTGCTGCCTGCTACTGCTTACTGCCTGCCTCTACCGTGCCTAAATCTCTCTGGTTGTGTACGTGTCCGGTGGGGTGACAGGGTAAACCGTGGTGCATTGCCACGGTTAAAACGGGGGTGGTTTTGTAGACCATCCGAACCCGTGAACGGGGTTCACGAAGAAGCCCTTACCTCACGTTTCAACCGTGGCGGGCGACGACGACGACGACGACGCGCCCGCGTCGCGCCGTTGGCTATGAAACAAATCAATAGTTTGCGTCCAAAGTGAGTTAAGGCGAAAAGGGAGAACCGGCGTTGCCGCGGGTAGATCGGTAGCGAAAGAGACCGTGGGAGAGAGAGAGAGACGGGGCGGGAGATCGCGAGAGAAATGGGGAGAGAATAAGACAGCGAGAGAGAGTAAGAGAGCGAGAGAGAAATAGAGAGAATAAGAGAGCGAGAGAGCAAGAGTGAAATTGAGAGAAAGAGAGAGAGAGAGCGAGAGAGAGTCCGAGAGAGAGAGAGAGAGAGAGCAAGAGTGAAATTAAGAGAGAGCGAGAGAGAGCACGAGAGAGAGAGAGAGAGAGAGCGAAAGAGAAAGACCGTGAAAGGGGTAGAGAGGGTGAGGCGGGGGGAAGAGATACAGGGAGAGAGGAGGCCTCGAAGGGAGCCGAAAGTTTCCGCGGGGGTGGCGATCGGACGGAGAGTTGCCCAGAGTCCCGTGAAACGATATCCATCGAAGTAGAAGCAGATAACGCTTCTCCGTTTTACTTGCTGCTCGCTTTACCTACAGACTCTGAATGCTTATAATCGCTCATCGACTTGTCGCCGAACACGATCATGCCCGGCCCAACGTCTTCGACTTCGCGAAACATTATGGGAAAAGTTTGATAGATGGGCTCCAGCCAGTTTTCGTGGAACTCTCCCTATCTGCTGGCACGCTGGCCGAGCAGCGCATCCGCGCCAGGTAACTCACAGTGCTCCTTATCGGATAGGCAATCGTCGTAGCTAGCTAACAAGTTCTTGGAATAAGAATGGAGAGTAAATGTTTGTTGCATAACTTTTTGTAACTTTTGTTGTTGAGGTGGAGGATTTCGTTGTTTTGTACTTTGCTATGGATTGAAAGTGTTTTTGTATGATTTTAAGAGCCGATGGTTAACATTTCTTATGCTTTGACGAGTATATTCGTCGTGACGAGAAATACTGCTACTTCTGTATGACGAATATACTCGTCAGGAGAGGAAATAATGCTATTTCGTCGTGACAATTATACTCGACACAAAATACCGTCACTTCTCGACGACGAGTATATTCGTCATGACATAAAATACTGTCAGTACTCCACGTCGAATATATTCGTCATGACATAAAATACTGTCGATACGCCACGTCGAATATATTCGTCATTACATAAAATACTATCAATTCTCCGTGACGAATATACTCGTCATATACACAAAATACTACCACTTCCCTACAACCACCATTCTCACCAAACCCATCTATCTAACTAAATACCTAAAATATACCATCTCGAATAATCCCAAAGAAATCAATAGCACAGCAATCGGCATTCGAAATCGTCAAGGAACCAATTTACAGCAAAGCAGACTGTAACAGGAAAACGCGTTCGAAGTAGCTCTTTAGGCAATTTTCTAGGATATTTCGCGTGGCATTCATAGGAGTTGCCGAATGCTTGGACGTATTTACAGGTCGGGGCGACAAGAAGACGACGACAACGTCGACGACGGCGGGGCGGGGAGGTGCCGGGCCGATAAATGGCAAGGGAACGTACTCGAAAATCGGCTTTCTATGGTACAGAGTCGCACCTTCGACTCGGTGAATCGGGCGACACCTGTGTCCTTTTCGGATTGGGGGGGAAGGAAGGGCCGCCCCCGCGTTCAGGACCTCGGCTAGATGGAAAAGGGTGGGAAAAGGGAGCACGGTGTAGTACGGGTCGGCGGGAAGCGTGGCACGGAAATGGAAAAGGCGAAAACGGGAAAACGGGTGCACACTCGGGGAAACACGAACTATTCAATGGGGTGGTTTGGTTCACGGGACGTCGAAGGGGTGAAGGGGTTGGAGGGTCTGAAAGAGGCGAAATGTGTTCCTTTGAAGGCGGCTAGCGGGGAGATACGCCCGGGCAAAGCGAGCGCGAAGGTAATTCTACAAATTCGTGTTTCACCTATGCGCCCCGCTGTAGGCAAGCACAACAAATACAACGATAAATTTTGCTGACTGGATGGAAATTGTTTCCTTCCTGCCCACGGTCTCTTTTTTCGGCGAATGGAAATCGGCACGGTTGTAATGGAGCTGCACGCGCCGTGTTTTAAATCATATAACGACCCTCTATAAAAGTATTATTATTATTACTATTATTAGCACCTACTTAATTAATGGAAATTGTAATGTTTCGTTAAATATTAACGATATTTGTGAGGTTTAAATTATAAGTGTCTCTCACTTGTCAAATTAGTTTACGTATTTTGTTAATTGAAAAATAATAAAATTAACACTGAAATTAGCTCTAGAAATAATTAAAAAATGCGATGGTTATGTCAACGAAAAGAATATTCAATTTTCTAATAGTAAATCGACGCCACTTTTATTACATGTATATACACCCCTTTTGAAGGTATTTGTTAGTTAATTTACAGAGCCTTAAATAAATATAAAAACTCGGTAGAAAATTCTATCAAAATTAATCATTTGCCAAAAATCTCCCAACATCATCCCCTCCACCCTAAACTCATCCAAACCACCATCCACCAGAAATCCATCCCAACCTCGGTCACAGCTTCCAGTCCCGACTCCGTCCATCGAACACACTTCGGATGCCGAAGCATATGCGGTGGCCAAAGTCGGTGACCCAGCTGCTTGCCGACAGTTGTCGACTCTTTGTCAATTTCCCTAAGCGATTAGAAAGAGAGAGAGAGCGTATAGGACGACGCCCCTTCGACCGGGGGGAGAGGCCACCCCGGGTCCCGACCCCTTCGGGTAGCACCGCTCCTAGGCCGTGTAGATATCGCGAGGCCTCGAGTGCGCGCCCCGGCACTTGTCTATTTTCCCATTAAGCACGTATACGTGATTACAGTGGGCCGGCGGCGGCGGTGAGAGGAGGGGGGGAGGATCGAATAAGGTACCGGGGCCTGTCTCTCTCTCTCTCCGCTTCTTGAACCCTGCTCGCGACCGTCCCGTTTAAATGGATCATCGATCCGGCCGTGGCCATATGGCTTCTGGACCCGTCGGCTCGATTAATAATTTCGCGCCGCGCGGGAATGTTTAATTCACCGGTCGTCCAAGATCCTATAGAGGACGGAGTCTCTCTTGTTCATCGATTGGAGATTGCGAAATCACCGGGGGGGGAAGGGGAGGGGATACGGCAATCAACGGAATCGATGATTGGCAGCCGACGCCGACGAATATATATATATACATATAGACTTCGTATATATGTATGCGTATGTATGTGTATATGTGTATGAATGTGTATGCATGGATGTGTGTGTGTATATGCCCATGTGTGTCGCATGTGGAGCATCGATCGGCGGTACGGCAGCCGAATCGATTAATTATTTAACCCGTTGCCCGAGTCCGGATGAGTTACGGGCATCGACGGTCCGTTGACACGCGACGTCGCATGGCGAACGGGTCTCTCGGTGAGGAAGCCGGGCCGCGCGCGTTTTCAATATTCCAGAAGAAACACCGTCATTACGCGATTATCCGGCTGATACATTCGTCACGAGGCATCATCCTAGAGGGTCCGCCCCGCGGTGGCGTGCCGGCTCTTTGCCCCCGGGCCGCTCACGCGAGGACGATCTCGCCGCGAATAACCCGTTCGGGGAATCGGCCGGACGAAGTATATATACACGTATATACGTATTGTACATATACAGTGTATGTATACGGTGAATCGAACGAACCCTAGGAGAAACTTGACCCAATTAGGATGAGCTCCGCGAGGGTATCATTGACACACATCGTCGAACCGCGAGCGGCCGCTGCCGTGTAGTTTCGCGGCGTGGAGGATGTCGGGATAAAATAATAGACTCTGTGGCAATGCTCCTCGACGACTCTTTATTTGGATTCGGCGCGGTAACGGTAGAGACCTCGCAGGTTCTTGACCGCGCTGTTATGCGGTGATCCAAGCATTTACCGTGAGTAACTTAGTGTGTCACTTTTGCCAAAACACTGCGTTTTGCCAAAACCAAAAATCATGCTTTGTCCCCGCTTCAGCCTAGAAGCTGCATCGGGTCTAGGTGACCAAAGTCCGATGACTACTACATATTGCGCGAGGGTATAAAAGTGCATGCTTCGTCATGCTCGAGGCTCATTTTGACGGCATGTAGTTTTCCGCGGGATCTTCATCTTATAGTAAAGTTCTTTGTAAAACCCGATTTGTAGCTTATTACGATTATATTGGAGAAAACTGTGTATTGATATTAGTAATGTTAATAGAAAAATTGTATTAATATTAATGTAGTAATACGAAGAATTGTATTGATATTAGTGTGGTAATATTACTAGAAATATTGCATTGATATTAATGTAGTAATATTAATACAAAAAAATTATATTAATATTAACGCAATAATGTTACTACCGAAATTGTATTAATATTAATGTAGCAATATTAATACAAAGAATTATATTAACATTAATGTAGCAACATTACTAAAAATATTGTATTAATATTCATGCAATAATATTTCTACAAAAATCGTATTAATATTAATGTGGCAATATTAACACAAAGAATTGTATTAATATTAATGTAATAACATAACCACAAAAATGGTATTAATATTAACGCACTACCTGACGGTGAACAAAGCGCGATAATAAAAATTCTGGCAAATGCATACGATATCCTAAAAAGTTCAAGCTAACATAACCTAAATATAACATTGATATAATTTCAACATAACCTCGACGTCCTTGGATATGTATTCTCAATTCCACAGCGTTATATCCGGCGAGAAAAAGGAACAAACTCAACGACCTCTGCTGATCGTAAAATCATCGCGAACACACCAACCCCATAATTGGAAAATAATCAGATTCCGCATGCGCGTACACGTCAAACGTAGATAAAAAGCAGAAGATAGCGGCGATCTAATTAGGCGACTGTTATCAGTCAGAGCGTGAGCCCCGTTTAAGGACGGCGCGAACCGCGGCACACGACCCGGTCTCCGGTTCCCCTGCCCGGCCATTATTTTTCACCCGTTCACCATTCCCCGCGCGTATCCTCGACGCGCGTCTCCCGTTTGATAATCGCGCTCGCGGCGCGGAGTTAACGTCCGCCGGCCGAACAATCGTGAGAAATTATAAATGAGCGAATAAATCAATCTAATCGAGCCCGGCGAGGGCGGCTTCGTACAATATAAATTACGTCCGGTCGCATCCACGCGCGAGCTAGTCCGCTCGGCTCGGCTCGCGCGCGCGCGCGCGTACACGCGATGGTAAAACCGCGCGCGAGCGGCCACCTGGCTCTCGTTTGTCCCTCGCATGGGTTTGTTTGCGTTGTTCCTGGTTTGTTCGCGTAGGTATTTGCAAACAAAAAAGTAAACGTTCATAGAGAGAGTGAGAGAGAGAGGGAGAGAGAGAGAGAGAGGGGGGAGGAGAGGGCTTGTGGGTGGAGGGCGCGTTTAATTGCCCAGGCGGCTTCGGTAAATACGTTCCTATTGACGGACGTAAATACACGGGGAAATTTTACTCTGAAAACCGGTCGACGTCGACGGACCGCCGCGTGTCCGCCACCGGCAAACATTAGGAGTAAAAGTGAAAAGTGAAAGGCGCCGAGGAACGAAATGTTTGCCGACGATTTTTTCCCGATTATTTGCCGGCGCGACCGCGCGATGCCTCGCGGACCATGCCGCGCGACGCGGCACGCTACTGCACCAGAATCACGCGGCGCAGAGATTCTTCTGTCATGGACCGATACTAGTCGGACGAGATGAGAGATTCATGAGGCATTGGCATTAAGCAATATGTATTTCATGCAATTTACCCCTTTCATTAACGCTTAAGTGATCGCTTATTATTTTTCTAAGATTTTTCTAGGATCTTGGATTTTCTCGCTGCAACAAATACATACAGGAAATTATGTACTAATAATATTAATATTGTCCAATATGGAAGAAATGGAATTTTACATTCTATCATTTATTAAAATAAAATTTATTAAAATAGATAATTTTCCATCAGGAATTTCTGTATGAATAAATTCTCATTTTAAACAAATTCTTAGTAAAAAATACTTTTTAAGTGTTAGAAACAATACTTGTACGAATAAAATCGTATTCGGATAAATTGTTATTATATAAATAGCAAATAAATAAATATGAAGTCAGTCTTCGTCTTTTATGCAACCATCAAATAAACTATTAAAATAATAAAATAACGATATTAAATTAAAAAATGAATTAATAACTAAATGAAATTAAACAGTAAGATAGTAATATTGAAAATATTAAAATTGTAATAGTTAATATTGAAAAATTATTGAAATAATAAAAAATTGATTAATACTGAATAATTATTTGCCTATCAACGCACTTGCAACGACTGATTGCGTCCTGAACAATTTTGTTTAAACTTTAAGAATTGTATGATGTCTATATCTCAAATTAAAATAACATACTGGAAGTCACATGATCTTGACAACGATGGTCAGTTTACCTCTGTCAGGATTCGCGCATCATCTACCTACCCAAACAAGGATCCCGATAATGTCGCCGACTGTGGACGTTCCGAGTTATGGATACTAATTATCTCTCTATCGACAATCTTGCGAAGGAACTCCGTGGTTTCCAACGCGCTGCGTTCGCACTTGGCATTGTGCGCGGCGGTCCTGCGGCCGGACGCGCGCCGTAAACTTCGATTTGCATATGCAGGAACACCGGAAAGCCCAGAAACGCGGTAGGTGTTTAAAGCGGATTTCTATCGCTACACATTGTCTGCCGCAGACATCGCCTGCACCCACGAACATTTGAGTACGCTTCACTGTTCCCGATAACGGGCCCCGGAAAAATAGCCCCGGCGCGGCAACACCTACGCTGTAACCCCTCGCACTGTAATAACGAGTCAGAATAGTGATAAACATTTGATGGAACATTTGATAAACATGAATATTATTGAATCGATATTATTCTAAATCGAAATTAAATTAAACTCTTTTGTTAGCAAAGTTTAAAAACGGAAGTGGATAAAGACGATATAAGAAAGAAAAATTATCTCGGAATATTAAGGATAAATAAATGTTAATTAACGCAGCGTGAAAAGAGTCGTAATGCAAGAGGTTAACCCTTTGCCGTCGAGTGGCAACTCTAAGGCGCCGCTAAAAATTATTATAACACATTTCAAAATAATTTTTATCCAATTTATCAAATCATAAAAATTGTCAATTGTCGCACGAGTTACAAAATTTAATTGCGTAATGTACAAATTGCCCCAACTTATATAAAATCCTCCAAGTTATATAAAATGGAAAGATTGCGAGTCTAAAAAAATTTTTTGGATTTCCAGTTAAAATGGTTCCGTCTAGCAAAGGGTTAAAGAGCTGCGCTTATAATTACCATCAGCTTTGGGATTTCTCGATTTTCTTGCGCGTGAATCATCCGCGCGATTGAATCTTTGGAAGGGGACCGGAAGGGTCCGCCAGATAAGATTTCAGACAGCTGCGCGCTTCCACGAAAGAAGTCGTCGAGCGATGATCGAGGGAGCGGTAATGACAGCCTTCCGTATCGAAGGATGGCTGCGATTATTCTACGGCAGCCACGAGACTGCGCGGGACGTTGCTCGGACAAGCGTAGGGACGTTTTTAAGACGTCTTAAAGACGTCTGGTGCGCGACGTTTAGGATGTCTTTGATACTTTATCGACCGGTCATTTGGTAGTAAATGTTTCTGTTATTATAGGTTGGTTAAGTCTGCTGACGTTTTTATGATGTTCGCAATATTAGCGTTAAATCATATTTATTATTCTTCTATTTTATTTGCTTTATTTTTATTTAATTTGTTTTATCAATCGTGGGAGGTGGTAGTTGAAAAATTATGTTATAATATTTGAGTTTACTGTAGTAGAATTTAATACTTTTGTTTTAATACTGGATAACAAATTATTGATTGCTATGAGCAACTAGACGTTTTTAAGATGACTCGAATGTCTTATCGACGTCTTACAAACGTTTTAGATACGTCCAGTATTACAAATCAAGGCGTCTTTTAGATATTTTTCAGAGTCATTTAAAAATTAAGTCTTTTAAATGTCTTTTAGACTTTATTAAAAAAGTTTTTTACTATTACTTATCCAACGTCATCAAAATGAACATAAAATAGACGTGTTTAAGACATCCAGTGCTTATTACATCGGCTTCGAATCAGCGAACGATGAACCCAACGATAATTCTAACGTTCGCGACGAATCGGTTAAACCGCGGGGTCGGTAAGGACCCGTAACGAACGCGAGATTGCTCAATCGCCTAGTAGAAAGCGTCAGCCGCGCATCCCTACATTAGCCGGCGACGTATCGCGGCTGGATCTCGCGGGCCGCGTCCCTGTACTCTCAGCTAATCGGTCGCGATGAGAGGTTGCCGAACAAGGGACGCGCTCGCGCTCGCGCGCGCGCGTGGCCAAGCCGTCGATCACGAGATATTACATCGATAAGGATCGCGATAGCGCCGCCCCGTAATTTCCTCGAGATTTAGCCGCGTTTTTCCGTCGCTAAACAGGCCTCTCCGGGCAACCGTAGACGACGACGCGTGCCGTCATAAAACGGCCAATTGTGACGCACCTCGGCAACACCGCTCTTTCTACCTGTCGGACCGCCAGGATAATGCCGCCCTTGACGCATCATCTTTGCGTGCGTCCGAACCTGTCGACCTAGCGCAACGCAACCCCTTTTTCCTGCGACCACTCGGGACGACATTCCAAGCCGCACTGAGAAACTCTTCAGCCCTTTCCGGCACAAACTCCGCGCTCGGACCCAGATCACCCGATCAACCCTAAACTTAGGCCCACTTTGGGAACCGTGCCACAAGTTCCAAAAGCCGAGGGGTATAAACACCACCCTCGAAATCCGAATACAGTCTTCTGCCTCCACAGTTTTTTGTAAATTTTCTTCATAAACATCAATCATTAATAATTAATACGACATCGTGTTGTTGATGACAATTACATTGTTTGCCCGGTAAGCCGGCGTGATCTGGCAGGTTATGCCCCCCACCTCATTATTAATAATTTAAAAAAAAAAAAAAACGAATAAAGTCAGTCTTCCGCTGAAGCTTGCGATGTTCGCTACTCCGCACCTAACCTCTACGAATATCCTACGAAACTCTGTCCAAGGATAGCCAGTCCACAGAGTCTACACCCTGGATTAGTATTATCGCGTACGAGGAATATTTTCACCGTCACCACCCAGTCTACGTGACACTATATACGGCGCTCGCTAGCTCGCCGCGAACACGGTTCTTACATATACCCCACGGCGCAACCTGTGTGTCACTGAACTACTTAGGAGACCAGCCATCGGAATCAAACGGTTATCTCTCGTTCCGGAAAAAGAAATGGGAACTACGCTCTCGCACCTACGACCCCTGTCCTGCTCCCTTAGAATGTCCAATTTTAGATCGTCTATTAAAAGAATCGTCGATAACAGAGGTGCATAGCTGACGTGCCACGTTGTCGATTTCACACGTTTATGACGACGAATATGTAACTGGAGAAAAGTTCGACGAGAGACTGTAGAGCGCAAATGGAACTGTGTTGAACGTCGGAGACTATTTTTAAAACGGAAGTTTATTTTTAAAGCGGTCGGTTATTTTAACCCTTTGCACTCGAAGCCATTTTTACTGTATTTCTATAATAATTTTTCTGACATACAGCATTTTCATTTTATATGAAAAAATGTTTTTTACGCATATGGAATTGAATCTAGTAAGTCATGCGATAACAGTTATGCTTTTAATCATTTTTGGAACCTAATTTTTCATAATATATAAATTATATTGAAACGTGCTGTAACACTTTTAGTGGTGCCTCAGAGTCACCATACGAGTGCCAAGGGTGAAGACAGAAACAATTCAATTTTTCGTCGATTTCGCAGGAATTAATAATATTCATATTTATTGGGTCTAGCATTGAATATTTATCACGAGTCGGACTCGTTACTATACTGCAAGGGGTTAATCACGCTGCCATAAAAAATCCTACTCGAGCGTTCTAAAAACTCTGCCCTAGAAATCGATATCTTCCGAGAGGGTGAGTTTACGATTAACGTTCCGAAAAGATAAACGTCCGGCGACGGCGACTCGTTTCCGGTGCTGTTACGCGAGACTCGCTCAAGAGGTGCACCTGGCCGAAGTGGATCGGACGAAGTGCATCGTCCGACGCGCTCGCTTCTAAACAGCGAAGCGCGTTTTTCCCCCTGGAAGGAGGGGGAGGCTGAGAGGAGGGAAGAGGAGGACCTTGATGGCCGTCGATGCATCGGTCCGCGATAGTGACCCCGTGGCGAAGAGGGTCGCGCGCTGAACGCGGCCCGGTAGTTCCCCTCCCCCCCTCCCCTCCTCCCCCCGTATCCGCTTTATTGTTTACACGTGGCCCGAGCACAGGGCGCGTAGCAACAATGCCGGGCGGCGCGCGTTATCTGGCCGCGCAGAGCAGGTTTATTCCTCGCCGCGGCGTTTCGCGTTGCGCGTAGGTGCGAACGGGAGGGCTGTGAAACCGGGAGTTTTATGGAACACTTAACGCGCCGGGGGACCGACGGGAGAGGGGGGGGGGGGGGGGGGGGAGAGCTTTCGAGCTTGTTGCGCGCGATAGGAGATCGCGCTGATGGCTCTCCGTGGGCAAAGGGCAGACGGTGTTCGATCCGCGCGCGCGGTCTCGCGCGAGCGAGCGAGCGAGCGAACGGACGCGAGTTACGAGGGGATCGCGAGGCGCGAATTAAACGTTGAATACCGCGCGCGCGCGCGCGTTCGCCTTTTGATATACTGCTTTGATGTCTTTGTTACGTATTTAGCCACCCGCCGGGATGTCGCGCGGTGATTTATGGGCCGGCCGGACGAGCGCGGTTTATCGCGCTGTTGATTAGCGGATTCGGACTTCTTCGACGATCTCTCGTCAACGATGCTGCGTCCGTTCTCTGTGCTCGTTGTTTTTAACATAGTTTTTCTTGTAATTTTAACAGTTATTGTTGACGGCACGCCGGGCTTGGGGAAGGCAAATTAAACAATTTCGTTGAACAATTTCACATATAGTTTGTACAAAATATAAAATTATGAATGTAATTTATCTTATTTGTTTAGAGACGTCATATTTCAGACGTTAAAAGGACGTCTTAAAGACGTCATATTTCAGAAGTTAAAAGGACGTCTTATTTCAAAAGTTAAAAGGACGTCTTGTTTCAGACGTTAAAAGGACGTCTTGTTTCAGACGTTAAAAGGACGTCTTAAAGACGTCCTATTTCAGAAGTTAAAAGGTCGTCTTATTTCAGACGTTAAAAGGACGTCTTATTTTAGACGTTAAAAGGACGTCTTAAAGGCGTACTAAAACAGACGTCCTATATCAGATGTCTCGTAATAAACGTCCTAAAGACGGCTTCAAAACGTCCCGAGTCAGACATAGTTTTAACATCTGAAAGAAGACGACGTCAAGGGAGCGTCGCTCGTCGATCGGTGGCCGTCGCAATTGCGCCACGACCGCGTCGTTTTTCCACGGTCGTTTCCGCGTCGGAAAAGAGCGCAGGCCAACCCGATAATGCAAATCGCCTTGGCCGGCTCTCCTTACGGCCGCCTATCGACTCGTTCGATCGTCTGTCTTTCATACCCACGGACAAGTGAACTTTCCCTTATCGGGCGGCGCGATCATCTGGTCCCGGCGATTGGGAAAGGAGTAGTCACGTGGTGCACCCCGCTTCCTTTTTCAGCGCTTATCCGCCGATTAGCCGGGGCCGGTGCCTCGTTATAAACGACGCTCCGGTAATTGACGAACACTGACAAATGCCAGACGGGCCCGCCGCGGCCGGCATCGCGAAAGGGATCGCGGCCGCGAAAACGCTTACCTGCCGTACAGGTAACCGCGTCAACGGGAAACGGTGAAACAGCGAAAGGGTGAGACAGCGAGAAAGCGAAACAGCGAAAGGGTGAGACTAATATTAATAGAAAGATTAATGGACAAACTAATATTAGTGGCGAAAAGACAGAATTTTATTTCGCCTTAAAAAGATAAAATAATATTCATACTTAACAGTTTATTGTTATAAATCATAATCACGTGTCAGTCTCGTCAAAGTACGGCGATCATTTAATTGCTAACGCAATATTTTCGTTTAGTCGCGGATCACTGAGCCGAACGAATTCTCTGGAAGTAGCAGCGCCGATAAAATCGCGCACGGTGCGCGATCGACAATGCGTGCGATCGGCCGCCGCCGTGAGAAAGGGCCCACTGTCGCCCATAAACCTCCGCGACCCCCGTCCCAAAATTTATTAGCAGCCCATTGTGACGCGGGCCGGAGGTGTGTGCTGCAGCACCAGGTGCGCCGACCCGCCTCGGCCGTGACACGTGCTCCGATTCGCACGTCAAACATCGAGGAGCGTTCGCGACGCTCTCGATGCGCGACACCCGAAACAATTCCGCCTGTTTTCTGCCCGAGGAAGACGTATGTTCCGGAGCCGTCGCCTGTCACCGTATAACCGGCGCGCGTTTTATCGCGTTCGCCGCGGCCGAGAGCCCGCGGTCGGATTTCTCTGAGTAATGGAGCAGCGACGCAACATTGTTGCTGCGGGCCCGCATAGCTTTCTCTTGACCGTACAGTCTGTCGCAGCGGTCCCATGGTCTCGTGGGTGGACCGTCCGGCTGATATCGAAATGCGCGAGCTATGGCAAAAATGGCGACACGTATACGCACACAAGAGTACGAATATGATTTGGCGTTTATGATACAGACGTGGTGCGTTTTATCGAAAAATGGCAAACATGTGTTATGTTTATGTCAAAGTTATGTCAAGGTTCATGATACAGACACGTTCCGAATTAAAAAATGGCAAGGTTATGTCAAATTTATGTCAAAGTTATGTCAAGTTTATGTCAAAGTTATGTCAAGTTTATGTCAAAGTTATGTCAAGTTTATGTCAAAGTTATGTCATGTTTATGTCAAAGTTATGTCAAGGTTCATGAAACAGACACGTTCCGAATTAAAAACTGGCAAGGTTATGTCAAATTTATGTCAAAGTTATGTCGAGTTTATTTTACGTCAAAGTTATGTCAAGTTTATGTCAAAATTATGTCTAGTTTATGTCAGATTCATGTCAAAATTATATCAAGATTTCGAATACAAACGCGTTGCGTCTGATGCAAAAATATTAAAAATATCGGCACTTATACGCACCCTGATACTTGCCCACAATTTACCCGCGTTCCGTCTAAATGAAAAATCGCCTTAGAAAAACAGTTCATCATGCCACCGGCCGAATCAATCTCCCATTTAATTCGCCCCGGTACAAAGGGTAGCGAACCGGTGGTCTCCGCCCAAGAGAGAGAGCCTCCATATTGCCGAAGAAGATCGCACGGCATTATTTAACCGACTCCCTTCCAAAAAGCATCCCCTTCTGCCCCCTCCCCTTCGGTTCGCGAGGCGGTGTATTATGCGTGTTTCACGGTGCATTACAATATTACATTAATACTCCACGATAAGCCACTAATCTTTTACAAGAGACGTCCCATTTGGGCGAAGCCGGGCGTAATCTGCCGTGGAGAGGGTGGCCATTAGGTGTAGCCAAAGAGAGAGAGAGAGAAAGAGAGAGAGAGGAAAAAAGCAGAGTGTTTCGAACAGCGCGGAGGTACGATATATCATTCAATGCGTTGTCCCACCTTCACCCTTCCCGGTGAGTTTTCTATTCGATTTCCCGGGGCCCCCCAATTTTTTAGCTAGCCCCCCTGCCCTCGAGCACCCCTCCCCTGTCGCGTATTAGCCGTGGCGGCGGCGCTGGCAGACATTAGTAGAAATGTAATCTTACTTAAGCATATGTCGGCATGACTGATTGGACGGTCGACAGCTCGGATAAATAATAGCGCGAGGAACGGGTCCCTCGGTTCGATTGACGATCCCCCAGCGGATGATCCTCCCCTTCGCCGTCATCGACGTCGCTACCGTCCTCTCTCTCTCTCTCTCTCTCTCTCTCTCTCTCTCTCGCCGCTTTTGCTTCCCTTTTTTCTCTCCTGTCAGCTCGTCTTCCGCTTGTGGGAATTAGGCGAAAAGAATTAGGAATCTCACATATGGGCGTCGAAGCTGACGGTGACCCGGGATCATGCTGGTAGCCTGATTGCGTCGATAGTCATCGATCCGGCCGTAGCTAAGTCCTCGGCCAGATTCAAGTGCACGTACAAGGAATAAGAACCGTGTACACCGCTGTTCTAGGACTTCGTTTTCGTTGCGCGGCGGCGGCGGCGGCGGCCGTGTATGTAGTAGTATTTCGCGCGGTGTTGACCGATGGCACGTGTTCCGCGTATCGATCCCGCGGCCCTCCCCTAATTCGATGTACAAAGTGCGTATCGAGTGTCGCGTAAGAGCCCGGCCTGGGCGGCGGGGGTAGGGGAGCCCGTAAGTAAATTTTCCCGGTAATTTCGTTAGCCGTGATTTCGTTCGCGCAGCGAAATGTGACTCAACAGACCGTCGCGAACTTCACGGATATATTCTCGACCCCGTGAGCAGATTGGCGTGTTGCCGTCGAGATTCTAATAGACTGTTTTAGCGACGGAATTATTTCACAAGCCGTGCTTCCTTGTCGCCTGCGCGACGGGTCGTGGAATTTGAACAGTAATTATCCAGGGAGAGGGTTAGCTGGTATTCCAAAATGACGCGACAGTGTTACAACTACGGTTGTAGTATTCTTGGTACAGAGTGTGTAGGGTTTTAGGGTTCGACGTTTCGTAGTATAGTCTGTGGCATTAACTATTTTTGTTCCTTTAATGATTTTATTGGCAATTGTAGTTTTTTAATATGATTGCTATTCTCCGTGATGGTACAAGGATGTTTTTAGGACGCTTCGAATGTCCTATAGCTGAATAAAACAAAACATAATAAAAATTTCAAGCGATAAGGATTGATTTAAAAAATGCAAAAAATTGGTCTATAATAATGTATCTTGCATTAACAATTTTAATCATTTTAAAAATCCATCCCATGTTTTCCTAACCTGTCAATGCTCTTTTTGTTATTTTCTGCTATCATGTTATCGTTCTGCTCTACGAAATTACCGCTCGTTACTGCTCCAAGTAAATTCAAAGATGCTGTTTTTGCCAATGATCTCATTACGCGATCAATTTGGGCAGCTATGTAAATTGAGCTCGTTCCGCAGAATTTGTCGGTCCCTGCGAAAGCCATCAGGCTCGCCGGAAGTCTTCAAGATCTACCTATTCACGAGGATCATGAGAACTGAAGAGAGCCACTTTCAGGGATCACGTGGATTTCCCTCTTGAGAGGTCTTCGAAGCCTTCGGAAATTCTTGACAATTTTTAGGGAACCTTAAAAACGCTTCGAGATCTTCGAAAATTTATAGAAAAATTTCAGAGGTTTATGAATATACTTCTGCAATTTTATTTATTTATTTATTTGACAAAACCCTTCCTTGCACTGGAAAAGGAAATTAAATATTGAAATTACTATTAAAATTATTAAAATTTTTAACCTGAATACTAGTATCGAAGACTAGGACTAAAACAGTTTTTAAAATTCGCCAAACTTATTTAAAAATAAAAGAGAGAAATATAAAGTTCGAACTACTAAATTTTGTTACTAAATTCTAACTATACTTAATTACCTAACATTTTACCAACAGTCAAGCAAATCTCTATTTATAATCATCTGAACAGTAGCACTTATCTCAACATTTATCAAAACAACAAATACCCCAGCCACCGCGAAACAACTTTCTAAAAATTCCCAATGCCATCAAAAACCATAAGAGAAAAACCTTAAACAACCTTGTCCACCGTCTCGACTCAACAATAATTTTTCAAAGCGCTTACGCTCCACGGCGCATGTCTAACCACGCCGGGTCATTTATTTCCGGCGTGACAAGCCGCGGGACAACTGAAATCAATTCGATGCTTATCTACATCGACTCCGAACCCAATTCAGCCACATAATAACTCGTGGACACGAAAAAAAATCGTAACGACCGCGATTCGTTCGCGAACGACCCGTTTCGTGTCCGATTGTAAACAGCCGAGCTTCTGTCCGCGGTATTATTTCACGTCGGTCATAACGCTCGGCGAGACGAGAGGAAACGCGCGCGCGCTCGCGGCCAAGAGGACAAGGAACAAGCGGGAGAAGGCATAATTGAATCCCGCGGCTGAACGTGGAAGCGTGGTAGCTTACGTACACCGATTACGTAAAGCTGCCATTGTGTGGCTTACTGCCGCTTTGCCCGTGTACATCGATTGAAAACTACGTTACATCGTGCCGAAACCTACACAGAGCCGTGCGCGCAAGCGCGACAGAGAGAGAGAGACGTATTAACATATGTTATCGGGCGCAGTGTTCGCGTTCGCAGCTTGCATGATTGTAGTTCTTATTTCCGATCGGCGACGAAACGAACTGAGAAAAAATCCCTGGAATGGTTGCAGTTAATAGCCATGAACAATGACTATACCATGAATCATGGGGAGCGCTGTGATAGATTATGCGATCAGGAATGTAACTATAGTACCAGTACTATTTTTGGTTATTTTTATTATTGCTTTATAATTCAACCATAATTAAAGTTTTTATAATGCAACTGTAAATAAAATTGCTATAATGCAACGTTATCTAAAATTACTGTAATGCAACTCTGATGTCATAAGTATTCCTAAGAAATTTTATTATTTATCGTACCATTTCATCTTATATAATCGCCTTTTTCTCTGTTTTTATTCAAAAGTCCGATATACTAGAAAATAGGCTGCTACAGTGACGCTCTCTTTTAGCCACAAGACTATTACGACTAAATCAATGTTATTCATAAACACCGCGCAAGGTGGCAGGAACGCGGGTTCGCGCTTTCATCTACAATAGTAGCAGGCAGGCGAGCGGCCGACGCGGCGTGTTTCCTCCAGCTTTCAAATTACACGGAGAATTGTTGCGGCGAAAATTGCAGACCTCGATCCACGGATTAGCGTTACAGTCGACGGAAAAGCCGAATCGTAACGCGATTGGTCCCCCCGGAGCTACAGCTCTCTCTCTTCCATTTCTTCAATCTTTTTTTCTTTCTCTCTCTCTCTCTTTCTCCACGTTTTTCTCCCCATCGTACGATTTGTTTACGTAAAACTTTCGATTCGCTCTCGACTTCGATTCGATCTTCCCGGGCCGGGTCCTTTCTCATTAAGACGCCCGGGGATCGGATTGCAACGCAACGGGGGGATCCAAGTGAAATCCGGGGAAACCGTTTGGTAACACGAGGCGGTACGCACGCTGCCGCCCCGTGTCGTCCGCCCCACCTGCCCGCTTTCTCCATTCTCATTTTTCCGTTATTAGATATTTTCCCTCATCCCGGAGCGGATCGCGTCGCGCTCGTTCACGTGCCCTCGAACGCGCCAGGCGAGTATACATACTATAGGATGTATACTATAGGAATATTTTTAAATCGTCTTTAAGACGTTTGTTTCGTGACATCTTGAAAATAGTTTTGAGTCATCTTTAAGTGTCTGTTTTAGGACGTCTTTAGGACGTATTTAAGCCATCTTTAAGACGTATTTAAGCCATCTTTAAGACGTATTTAAGCCGTCTTTAAGACGTATTTAAGCAGTCTTTAAGACGTATTTAAGACGTCCGTTTTGGGAAATTTTTAAATCCTCTTTAAGACATCTATTTTGTGACATCTTTAAAATTAGGGCTGTATTAGGACGTCTTTAAGACGTATTTAAGCCGTCTTTAAGACGTCCGTTTTGGGATATATTTAAGCCATTTTTAAAACGTTTGTTTTGCATTCCAATTAATTGCATTCTAATCAAATTGTCGACTAGTATTCCTCTTTTAAATTGTTGCTATAACTTCGTAACAAAGCTCTGTACGACCTACGTTCACATAACATTTTTCCTTTACTTTGTGCCACAGAATACACCGACAAAGTTCGAACATTAAAATCTGGGATACCGTGTACAGGCGCGTCCGCCGTTGGACGTTCGACGCTTCCCTTTTTCCCAGCCGCGTCGCCGGTCCCCGGCCTCGCCCTGTTCGCCGTCCCGCTTTGCCAGTCGTCTTTCAGCCTTCAGTTTTTAAATGCGTCGCCGCGGACAGACGCGCGAGCGCGCGCGCGCGCCGTGGAAAAACGTCGGACCGAGCGTAAAAAGCGTCCGCGGGACACTGACAGTTCGGCGCGGGGAGAAAAGTATTAGCGGCTTTATGTCGCTGTCAGATTCTTAATCGTTTTGTGTCTTTGTCGACGCGCACCGCCGAAACCACGGTGACAGACACGTTCGAGAGAGAGAGAGAGAGGACGAGTGCGAGGCCTTTTTTGCCGCGGCTTTTTAAACGGCCACGGTTTTCACGCTTTCTCCTTATCGCGGCGCTTTGTCAGCGTCGATCGCCGGTCGCCGGCGATAAGACGCGTTTCGACGGGCCGATTTGTAAATTGAAAACTTCACGTCGACGGGAGGCTATTTTTAAACAGACGGGAATCGCTTCGGAGAACTCGGCGACGGAAACCGATGCTGTTTCATGGGGTTCGCGAGAATATCGCCGCTGTTGTAAGTTGATTTTTGTGGCTCGAAATGAAAAGGATGCGAGTTGGACTTTTTGAAATTTTTAACTGTAATAATTGAACTATGACGTGTAGGATGTCGGTATTTGTTGGAGATTGATGGGACGATTATAAGGATGACAATAAAATAGGAGTAATAATGAGAATTAAATAGGAATAAAAATGGGAATAAAATAGGAGTAATAATGAGAGTTAAATAGGAATAAAAAGGGGAATAAAATAAGGATAAGAATAAAACAAGAATAAAGATCATAATAAAATAAGATACATATATAATAAACGCCTACATGCAAAGCTTGAACAATAGTCTACAATAGTCTACAAACAATAGTCTACAAACACACTGTATATCCACCACGTCTGTAGAACAAGACCGAGCGTCGCTTCTCACAAGCTCGCAGCCCCCGATCGGCGGCGAGGCGGTAGTTTCTCCGGTCCCGGGGCGGGCGGGCAGCCGATCGTTTCCCGATAGCGGCGGCGTGACACATTGACGGAAGCGGCCGGTTCCTCCATTGTCTCCGGCCAAGCCGTCCGTGCAGAATCTGTGCCAGGAGTGCATGCTATGCGCGCGGTTGTCCCAAATGACGTCACCCACGGCGGGACTTGCGAAACACGTTTGCGCAGACAATCGTCCGCCGCGTCGAGGCGCGTGGTAAGATCGCTCGCCGCGCGCAACGGCGGCTTGTCGCCAGTTGCCGACGGCCGGCTTGGCACTACGCCGCGCGTCTAGTTAGGTCTCTCTGCCCACCGTTTAAGAATGCCGAACACACCTTAGGCCCGATTCCGCGACGAAGGGACGACGACGACGACGACGTGGTGCACCGCGCGGTCACTGAGTCATAAGAGCCGTCGAAGCGTATTAACCCTTTTGCAGTCGAGTGGCGACTCTGCGGCGCCATTCAAATTACGGATCACTAATAATGGAGCACTTTTTCCTCAATCTTCCAAAATTATTTTTAACAGACTTCGTCAAAGTTTAGATTTCAAAATTGTTCAAATTGTAACTATTATCTGAGTCACGATACTCGATTTTATATGGATAAAATAAATATTGTTACATAAAATGGAAAGCAGAAAAATTATTATAGATTTGCAGTAGAAATGGTTTCGAGTGCAAAGGGTTAATAGGCCGTCGGCTTATTAAAAAACAAGACCGGCCGCATCGGCGGGCTTTCACTTCTGCTTCTCAGGACCCGATCGATTAGAGTACCTAGGGAAAAAATGGATTCCACTGGTTATCACTCGGTATACCACTGTTTCGATCAGGTGAAAGTACGACTAGAAGCGATGTATCATAACCGGCGGTGGATCGTTCCGGTGATAGTATCGCCGCGGAACACGTTTGTCGGTTTCGGTTCGATCCAGTTCGAGATCGCGCCAGTCATTTGTCTTTCTTGCAGGTTTCTCTTCGACGCGCCCGGTCTCCGCAGGCCGATAAGAGCTATCGCGGCCGGACGAGAGCCCATTGAAAACCGAGCAGGTATCCCGGCGGAACGATTTCGCGGCTGTCGGCGACGAGAAATCGTTGCTAATTTCTTGGACGGGGCCTGTTTGTCGGGGCGAGGCGATGGATCGGTCTCTACAGGGTGTCTGAAATGTTAAAATGTAAAATGTAAAATTTGATAAATTAAACAGTTATATGAAGTCATTTCAAGCAACTATTTCCTTTGCCAAAATGAGATCCAAGCCTTCGTTTAGGAGTTATCAACGAAAAACGCTGACCAATGACGTACGAGTTCCGCTCGCGTGGTCTAGTTGCGCTGATCTCTTCCCTTATTGGTCACTTTTTTAACTTAATAATTCGTAAACGAAGCCGCGGGTCGCATTTGCGCAAAGGAAAAAGTTACTTCAAATAACCCAAGGAAGCTCTTGTTCCTCTATTCCAACTGACAGCAAACTCTCGTCTCTCATTGGTCACCGTTTTTCCTTAATAACTCGTAAAGGAATCCACGGATCGCATTTGTGCAAAGGAGAAAGTTACTTGAAATTATTTATTGCGAGTGACTTTTGGGTCACCCTGTGAATTTCAGTGTTCGACTGCAATCGGTCAACTATCTCTCGTCTCTCACTGGTCACCGTTTTTCCTTAATATCTCGTAAACCAATCCACGGATCGCATTTGCGCAAAGAGAAAAGTTACTTCAAATAACCCAAAGAAGCTTTCAGTCCTCTATTCCTAGTGACTTTTGGGACACCCCGTGTATCTCATGGTTCGGCCGTCCGATTTCGGCACGGCATGGTCCGGCGACGCTTGGCGAGTCTCGAGCAAGGTAAGCCGACTCCGTAGGACGGCCGACAGCGTGTTTCGGCGAGCGTACATACTTCTGGAAGGGAGTAGTAGCAGGGACTAAAATGGATAGGACGTTTGAAGTGGCCCGAGAGAACGACTCGAAGCGAGAGAATCTACGGGCCGTATAGTGGTCCATCGTGTTCTTGTCTATGAAGGAGAAAGAGAGAAAGAGAGAAAGTGACAGAGAGAAAGAAAGAAAGAGAGAGAGAGAGAGAGAGAGAGAGCGGTAGGCATCCGGGCAAAGAGCGAGCCAACAGCTGTCAAAGCGTCCGCGACCGTTCCCGTTCTTCCCTTCTCTGCCGTGAGGAAGACCCTTCTTCACGACCCCGCCGGGGGCCGGTGTTGTGGTTGCTAATGTACTCGGTCCACGATGTACGGGCCTCTCTGCCACCGGACGGCGACAACCGTCCCGCGACAAGAAGAAAGAGCCACGGCTTCGACCGGGAACACAATGTCTGTTTACCTTCCTATTTAGAAGCTGCGCCGCGCGCCGCCGCCACGAGATGAGTCACTTCGCGATACCGAACCGAGGAGAGCTCCAACACCTGGTGCACCTCTCTCTTCAACACCTGGCGCGCCTCTCTCTCTTCAACACTTCCACCCCGGTGTTTCTATTAAAAGGAGAGGCGACAGGTTTTCGGGGACAAATTGCCTGGATCGAGTTATTCTGATCGGAGACTTTTCGTGAATCTGTGATTCTTGCGCGCTCGATCAACATTTGGCAGATGGGTGACGGATTCGGGATCGATGGGTTAGGGGACAGTTGAATCGGTGACCTGCTGGCGAAGAGAGATCGATTGGTAGGTGATTGCTGGGTAGTGGAGAGGGAGGAAGGTTCTTAGGCGAATTGGAAGCGGTTGGTGAGGATGAATGGTTGAGGAAGCGATTTTGAGTGGATTAATAAGGGATGGGTCATGGGTTATGTTATGTTTGGATTTTGGATATCAAGGAACGGGAATTGGATAAGTGGCTTGGATTTAGGAGATTAAAGGATGGGAATTTGGACAGGTGATTTGGATATACTAGATCAAAGTAAGACACTTGGATTGGCGACCTAATATTACTAGGTCAAAGTGGGACACTGCTACTAACCTATATCACTAAAATAGACAATTGCAACTGAACAATGTGCAGAGGACCATTAGCTAAATAAATTAAATTCATCAAAAGAAAGTAGCCTACTTGCAAAGCTAATTGAAATCGACAAACCTCCGAAGGAACCTCCTCCAATAAAATCATTCAAACTCATCAAACTTAACATGAACATAAAGTTCACACTCCACGAAACAATACCTACAAAAATTTGTACATATAATATAGGTAATACAGTCTTGACAATATTTTCGTCTCGACCAAATACAAGCCACACAAGCTACACGCACGCGAAAATTCTCGCGGACCTCGCAGCTCAAAGAAGCCGGAACCACCGCGCCGTGTCCCATATTCGTCGGCGAAGTCGCGCGGAACGCATCAGCTGATCTCCGAAAACGCGATTACCAAGAGGACCGGGTGGTGTCCCTTTCCAGCTCAAAGTAAACGTTTCATGCATGTAATCCTCCGCGGTTCTGCGGTCTCCGGCGCTTCGCAACGAGTCTCGACACGGGGCGCCGTAATTTAAACTGCGGTCGCCGCGCGCCGTGTAAGCGGCGAACGAAAACGACCGGATCCTCGTCCGGGGGTGGTAGCGCGCGCGCGCGCGAGGCTGCTGCGGTCCAATTCGTCTTGATGGAAGCGTCAGAAGCCGTGCCAAGAGACACGGAAATCGGGGACGGGTTAAAGCCGGACCGGCGGACGCCATACATAACCTCACATACGGTTTTTTAGGATCAGTTAGCGATACTCGTAAATACAATTATTTTTCTATTAGACAGTTTTTACTGCATAAACTGGGGCAAAAGTCTTAACACTTTCGTCGCCGCTTCACCCATATCTGGGTGACAGTAATTTCTAACTAACAATTTTGCGAAAGATTGCAAAATGCGAAAGAGTTCTTATGTCATCCCCTATGATAAATATGAACTTTTTAGTTTCATTTTAATTAATTAAATTGCTTTAATTATGTGGGGATTTTAGTGTCCAATTGTGTTAAAGTCGCCGACAATCACCTTGATTGCTTCACTAAGCCGTCACTTTAGACTTCACTTTAGGCTTCACTTATGAGTCGGCAAGGAGCTAAGAAAGACTCATCGTTGCTTCAAAAAGTAGTCGAACAGAACCCGCGAAGCGCATCGCTTTTGCAGCCCTAGTGATTCAGGTTGCCAGCGACAGACAATCTCGTCCTATTCGTCATAATAAATGACAGAAACGTATCGGAGCCACAGCGAACTAACACGCCGGCAGCAGAGAAAGAGAGAGAGAGAGAGAGGCGGGCGTAGCCATCATCCGGCTTTGATTCCGAAGGATTGAGCCGAACCGCTGACACGCGGCGACGGTGGCGCCTAATGGGCTCGTCTCGCGCTAAAAATATATACCGCTTTGAATTTTCCCCGTCCAGCCTGGATACAGCGAATAGAAAAAAGAGCGGAACAAGTCCGTGGAGAAACAGGCGGGAAGGGAGGGTTGTGCGCGTGGGGAGGAGCGGAGGGCGGCAGGCGGCAGGCAGCCCGCCACTGTTACTCCACTTTGGACCGGTGAAAATAACTCGACCGGTGCCTCTCTCGCGGCACGGTGTCATTCCTCTATCCCCCTTTGTCGTTGGCGAGCGCGCGCTTCCATCGTGAAACGCGTCGGCGAGAAGAGAGAAAGAGAGAAAGAGAGAGAGGGAGGGAGGGAGAGGGAGAGAAAAAAATTGCAAACGCCGTCCCTTGTCTCGCTAGCGGAACACGCGGAGATGGAAACGCGGCGTATATAGGCTTTTTACCCCGGGCCGGTCTTTGTCATGGGCAGCGCGCATTTTGCTCGACAGAGTCCTCGTTCAATGACCGAGCGATCCGTTATGCAATACGGCATTGTGCGGGGACCGGGGGCTCTCTCGCCGTCCCCAAGAAAACAGGCTTTTTGTTTAATAAAAACACCAATTAGGCCGCGCGCCATCTCTACAGCTGGACCGTAGGCCTGTCGTAGGAAGAAGGAGTTCTCGGATCCGATTAACCCTTTCGCCGCGACGGGCGTATATGTACGAGCTAGAGAGAACGACCATTTGTGTATATACTTTTATTTCATATTTTACTCACAGTTCATATTTTATATTCACTCGACTCTTTACTCTAGCCATTTATTATTTTACTAAAATTGTACTATACTACCTGTAATTATTAATTTATATTATTATATCTCATGACGTCAACGAAATAATTAAGGACGAAACAGTCGTAGACAACGCACTTGAGAAAGACGTAAAATAGCGCAAAGGGTTCACCCTTTGCACTATAATAACGAGTTAGACTCGTGATAGAAATTTCATGCGAGATCTATTAAATATCAATATTATTCATTTCTCTTAAATCGAAATCAAATTTAATTCTTCTGTTCTCAAAGTTTCGATATTAAAATGAATAAAAATAACAGACGAAACAAAAATTGTTTGTTCCTATTAGGTAAAATATTAAGAATAAATTAGTGCTAATCAATGCAACGTGAAAGGAGCTATAGTGCAAGGGGTTAACCTATCGCTAGCTCATTGTCCCCCGGTATCTCATAATTTTATAATCGGTCCTCTTAGTTTTGACTTGGTAAAAAACGAATGACGAGCGGTAAGACAAAGCGTTATCGAGTTTAATCATCCGATGATCAGCGCCGCGAGCCGTGCGGCGACGTGTTCGCCGAGCCGTCCGAAGAAACGACGCGACGCGGCGACGCGTTAATTAGAAACTCGACAAAAAGGCGCGGGGCCCGGTTTGCCGTGGTTTTGACCCGTGTTCAAGCGCGTTCGTTATCCGTGTACACACAGGGGATCCGGCCAAAATACCACGCATCATCCGCGGCCCGGGGACGATCGCTCTTATTCGCGTCACGTCGTTTGTCATTTCTTCCCAGGAACAAGCAACTTCGCGGACGCGACACGCCGCGCGGCGAGGCGAGCCGTGGCGGGGCGAGGCGGGGCAGAAGCGGACGCGGCCGACCGGCAAAAATCATTCTAATTTGCTGGTTCGCCACAGAGCAATTTTCTTTGGCGAGGGACTGCTTTGTCCTTCCGTCTCTTCCTCTACCTCTCATTCTCTCTCTTTCGCATTCTCTCTCTTTCTCTGCCTCTCTCTCTCGTTCTATCTCGTTATTTACCTCTCTCTCTCTCTAATTCTCCCTCTTTCGCTACCTCTCTCTCTCTCGTTCTTTACCTCTCTCTCTCACATTCTCTCTTTCCCTCTCATTCTCTCTCTGTCTCTCCCTCTCTCTGTCATTCTCTCTCTCTCTCTCATTTTCCCTCTTACTCTACTCATCTCTCTCGTTCTCTCTTTCTTTCATTATTTCATTCTTTCTTTCTTCATTTCTTTTTTTCTCCTCAAGAATTCTTTATTTCTCCTTCAGTTTATTATTACCAACCGTTTCGAACGGAGCGACGGATCACGATTATTATCCCCGGGAAGACAATCATATTTCACCGCTTAACTGTCGTCGTTGAGCTGCCTCGAAAATTCGTCTTCTTCTCGCTGGAACCTAAAAATGATCGTAAATCTGTTGAGAAATTGTATTTTACTTCTGATTAGTCAATTTGCTGCTGGAAATTGTGTATCGAAATTGTTGCTAATAATTGAATTGTATTTACGCTTTACGACGAAAATATTCGACTCTAAAGTTGAAGTATATTTTGTTTGTTAAGGTATGTGTAATAATAAATTATTTAGTTGTTTCCTTTATTTTTTTATGCAAACTCTAAATTTTATAGTAGTTTATACGAATGTATGCTATAGTTTTCCACGCACGGTTAACCTCTCAGACAGCCGTTTCAAAAATTATTATTATTTAAATTAATTAAAATTATTATTTCTGAAAAATTATTATAATGATTTTTCAAAAATAATTTCTCACGAAAAAGATAATCCAATATCGTCCGCCGTTATAATCGCGTTCTCCGGACGGATTTCTTTTTCCCTAGAAAAAACCTGGCAATTGATCGAGTTAAACGCGGCACCGGCGAAAGATTGTTTCGTTTGATCCTATAATTCTGTTACGGTGGGATCATTCATCATTCAGCGTTGCAACAATTTCCGCGTAACTCCTTTAATCTTCGCGGATCTGGCGCGCGGCTCCTCGGAAGTTTCGCGGAGATCCAATTTTTCCACGGGATTTCAAATTGCTCTTGTATAATGGATGACGCGAGCGCGCGCGCGCGCGCGCGTCCGATTCCCTTTTCGAAACCGGACAAGTTCAGCGAAGCGGCGACGGTTACCGAAGGTGAAATCGTTCCGGATAAACGGCGACGGATCTTTTTTCCATCGCGCGTGTCCGATCGGTGCCCGATCGCCGATCCCGGCGCGGCTGCGCGGCTCGCGTAAAAACTCGTCGCTCAGGCGCAATAAATTACGGCAATTACCATACGCAGGGTAACGCGTGTGTACGGCCGGCGTTGACGCCCGATCCAAGGCTCGTGAGAAAATAATACAAGAATCCGCGGCAAGGTGATCGAGTAGCGTGCGCGCATCGTCGTCTCTCTGCCGTGTAAGAGCGCCCGCATATGCCCGCCGGCGGTCCAAGAGAATTTTCTCATAGCCGGTGTACGACGATAGCGACCCTGCCCGACGAGATTAGCTTCTTTTGACATTATCCACCGATACCACGATTATCGACAAGGACGCTAAATACGGCGTCCGATCGGCTGTTTCGCAACGACGCGCCTTCCATTATCCGTGTATTATCCGTGCCGGGCAACAACGGCTTCGTTAATGCCGGCTACGGGTGAAAAAAAAAAGCCACCGTAGAGGCGGCCAATATTAAAGCCATTCTTTCCAGTTTTCTTTTTTTCAACTCCTACCGTCGCGGCACCGGGGTGAGAGGGAGGGGGACCCGCTCATAAAAATTTCTCTCGCCCTCGGATATTTAATGAAATTGTTTGCCTGTCCTTCGTAATTGCCGTTGAAAAATTGCTCGCCGCCACGGCGAAAGACGTTGTCTTTACTAACAACGTTTAATGGACTCCGTCGCCGGGGGAAGACCCGTTTAACACTTTTCCGTGCTACGGTGCAAGGGAGCCCGAAGCGACGCTTCAAATTGCCGCGATATTTTTTAAAGGGGAATCTTCGCGTTATTAACTCTTTGTGAGCGACGGCGAACGGTGCCATTTTATAATTTAGCTTCGTTGTCTATCGAGATCTCGGGTTTTGGGATCGATTTTGAGAGGGGGATGATTTCGGTGCTTTCGAGGTTAGTTAGAGGGTTGAAGTGAAAAGGGTTAAAGTGAATTTTACGTTATTATATTGGTTTATATTTTGGACTATTGTTTTAGAAATATTATTATTGTTTTTAGAGTAGTTTTGACTGCGAAGGGCTAGATTTCTATGTACTTGATAAATTGTTGAATTAGAAGGTTTTTGTTTATAAGT
>NC_135781.1:2557027-2596800 GCF_028453695.1 Augochlora pura
CTTATTCTCTGCTTTGGGTTTTGTGGACTCTTTTTCTCTGTAGAATCGTCTCTTTTATTCCTTTTTCCAAGTTTTTTAATCCTTTGCAGTCGAAGCGATTTTAACTGTAAAAAGATCATTCTTATGGCTTACGTTACTTCCATTTTATGGGACAAAATGTATTTTATAGGAAATTGTTTCTTGTGATTTATAGCAACAGTTTTACTGTTGATATACTTCAATATAAAATATTGAAGCAAGGGTTGCCATATAATAAATATAAATCTTCTGTCCGACATTTATTAGCAATAGCAAAAAAGGACAATTTTAAAATACTATAGCATCACCAGCAACCCCTCAGAAATATTATATTCAATAAACAGAACGTTTCTCTATAAATTATAACAATTTCAGTTGAAATGAAAAGCTCGTTAAAAATTGCATTTATGAAACAAATTCCCGTAAATAAAACTAGGAAGAATATAATACTGGACGATTTTCAGTGCGACCAACTGTATATTCGAGATAGAAGAACGCGTTGAAAAGCCATTAAAAGAGAGAGAGAGAATGAAAAAGAGAGAGAGAGAGAGAGAGAATGAAAAAGAGAGAGAGAGAGAGAGAGATCGCTCAGTAATTAGAGACGGTATATTTAGTGGCAACGAATCGTTCCGTCGTGGTGCGTGGTAGCCAGTCGCCCCGCGGATCCCGCCCGGATTTTGCAGTTTCATCCGAGCGATCCTCATCTGTCGCGTCAGCGAGCGGCCGGGTATTCTGGGCGGCTCGCGTGACTGGCGATTTTCGGTCGGCCGGGTTGTACGCGGTCCGATCCCGCGGATACGCTCCCAGTACCAACCTAGAGTAGATAACTCCATCGGCATCCGCCCACTCGGCGATGATCAGCGCGGCGCATCTCGCGTCGGCTTTCCGGCCAGGTAGCGTCGAAACCGCCCTCGAGCGGTGACTCGGCTGCCGTTGCTCCTCTCGCGCCGCGAGAGACTCCGCCGTCCCCTTTGCTCACGGAGCGGATTCGCAGAGCGTGGCGCTGCTGCTCGTAGGGAGACCGGCCCGGGCAGATGCTATTAATTTGTATCGATAGAGGCGGAACAGAGGTGGAACGTGCATGCACATTCGTACGTTCGTTAGTTAATCCGACGTGGACAGAACGAGCCTTACGAAGCCGTCGTCTATCGGCGAACGAACGCGCGCGCGCGCACACGTATATACCAGGATCGGCGTACTACTACGCGAGCACTTGTGACCGAGATAGCCGTAGGTTGCGAGCCTAAGGAAACCACACCGACGCGCGCACACCTTATACCAACTACACCGAGCTGGTCTGTACGTATAGGCGACCGGTGGATCGTGTGAGTGACACGTAGGAGGATGCTCTCGGCGGGTAATGATCACGATTGAATGAGAATGAGGCCGAGGGAGCCAATACAATTAACCCCGGCAGCATGCCATTGCTAGAATGCGACGCGTTGCGCCGTGCAAGCTTTGCCCGATGCGATCCGTTGCGCCGCGCGCGATGCGCCGCGATTCGCCTCCGGTCCGCCAACAGCGCCCAAGTGGATGGCTAGCCGCAACAAAGACCTTCCTTCCTACGGCGGCCGACCGACCGACCGACCGGGCTCCTCCTGCTCGCTCTCCTTCCGAGCACGATTATTAAGGCATCAGCGGAACGCGCGCATAGATTCGGACTAAATGCGTCGTCGCTCCGTCTCGACGTTACCTTCCGGCTCGATTGCGGCCCCCCTTTTCCCCGGCCAGAGAACAGCCGCGGCTCTTAGACTCTCCGGGCGGCTCTCGCAGTCGACGTCTGGAACAGCACGTGCCTTTGACTCATTTCGCGGTCGCAATTATTACGGGATATCCGGGCTGCAGGTTGATGCACGGAGACCAAGCGTGTGGTTATTGAAACGGCGACGGTGAATGGAGAGCTCGTGATTGGGCCGCGCGTGGTTTTTGCTTCTTCTTCTCCTTCTTCTTCTTCTTCTTCTTCTTTTGCTTCTGCATTTTCTTCTTTTTCTTCATTCACTCCTTCATTTTTTTCTTCTTCTTTCATTACCTCATTTTCTTCTTTCTCTTTCATTTCCTCATTTTCTGTTTCTTCTTCTCTCATTTCTTCATTTTCTTTTTCTTTCACTTCTTCATTATCTTCTTCTTATTCTTTCATTTCTCTATTTTCATCTTCTTTTTCTTTCACTTCCTCATTTTCATCTTCTTCGTCTTCGTCTTCTCCTTCTCCAGCTCCTGCAGCTAATTCTACCGCTTCTTCTTCCTCTCTTTCTTCGTCGTTGTCTTCTTCTTCATCCTCTCCTTCTTCGTCTTTGTCTCCTTCTTTTTCTTCCTTTCCTTCGACATTGTCTTCTCCTTCTTCGACTATGTCTTCCTTTCCTTCGACTTTGTCTTCTCCTTCTTCGACTATATCTTCCTTCTCTCCTTTTTCTTCTCCTTCTTCGACTTTGTCTTCTTTTTCTTTTATCTCCTTCCCCGTCTTCGTCCTCTTCTTTCTCTCTTTTTTCTTCTCCTTTCGCCTTTTCCTTCCTTTTCCTCTTTTTCTTCATCTTCTTCTTCTTCTTCTTCATCCCTCTACCTCCTCTCTCTCTCTCTCCCTTCCTCTCATTTCTCTCATCTCTCTCTCTCTCCCTCTCTATCTCTCCCCTCGCGTAGTTCGCCTCCAGCAGTCGTGACGACTTTATTATTGCCCGATAATCGCGATAGAGGCACCGCCGGTTTCGGCTTCTAAGCCGACCGGTTCGTTACCGGTGTACCGTTAGGGATCGTATCGCGACGAGAGCGCTCTTCGAAGAGGCCGGCGCGATTCGATCGCCGTACGCCGTAACCAGCCTCAGCGACGGATCTCGAAAGATCGCTACGGTGGAATTGAAATTAGCGGCGCGCGGCTTCCGCGACTTCGACGCCGGATCGCACGGAGATCGGGCGGAATCGGCCGGCTGGAAGATCGCCGCCGATTCATCGAGAAAGAGGATGGTGACGGGGAGGAGGAAGGGGTGGACTCCTCGCGAAAAAGGGGGGAGAAGGGAGGAAGATCGCCGCCGATTTCTCTTGAGAAGAAGGGTGGAGAGAGGTGGAAGATCGCCACCGATTCCTCTTGAAAGAGGGGGGACAGGGGAGAGAAGATCGTCGCCGATTCCTCGCGAAAAAGGGGGGAGAAGGGAGGAAGATCGCCGCCGATTCCTCTTGAGCGGAGGGGTGAGAGGGGAGAGAAGATCGCCGCCGATTCCTCTTGAGTGGAGGGGGGGACGAAGGTGGAATATCACCGCCGATTCCTCGAGAACGAGAAGTAAGGGGGAGGAGAGGAAGGGGCGGAGGGGTAGGGGGGAAAGATTCGTGCGGCCGGTCGCGTCGGCTTATGTAATTGAGTCCGACCGAATGTTTATTTCATGCCCGAGGTCCCATCGCGGGGTACGATTATCCGGGACGATCCGCCGCGGCGGCATCCGCGCGTGTACCGCTTTATCGAACCGAGCATATTTAAGTCCATATACGATCGACGCCGATTTAGATTGCGCGCGGCGGGGAAAGAATCTGCCTTCGGTAAAACGTACGCGTGTAATCCGGTCCCGTAAGAAAGCCGTCCGGTTGCCGCTAGCGCGGCGGTTGCCGCGGCAGCGCTGCCGCGTCTCCGGTTGTAAGAGTAATCCGGTTTTCACTCGGAACTATGCGCGCCGGTCCCATATGCCAGCTGCCGGTATCCACCGACGACGCCGCGCCGAGATGACGTTTCCACCCACGTGTGCTCCGGTGATCCGCCAATCCTATCGAACCATCTTCGATCTTTTATCCGTTCACGTATCGGGGATCCGGTCGCCGCCGAATTATTCGTGGGGAATAATCTGGGCTGATTTAGTAAAAATGATGCGGACCGTGTCGCAACCGCGCGTGGGACGCGCTGCTTAACGGAGCCGAGAGGCCCAACCCCCGACGGCGATTGGGTAACTCGAATTATAATGATAATGATGATGTTTATGCGAGCGGTGACTGTGTTGTAGGAGTTGGTTGTATAATCGGCGAATTATAGGAGATGGTGGAAGAGTGGGGGGAATTATGTGATAGAGATGGAATGGAAGATATGGAAGATGAAATAGATATAATAATTTTATGATATAATGTAATAAATGTGATATAATAATTAATATGATAGTATAGTATGTAATAAAGTAATTATAGAATAATATAATAATATAATAGTATAATTGTACAACAATATAGTAATGTAAAAGTATAACAATATAATAACGTGATAATATAAAAATTTATTTATCAATACGTTGTTAATACAATAACAAAATAGTAAAACAGTACAATAACCCATAAATAACATAAACTCCCTCCAACAACTTTTCACCTCATAAACAAAAACAATTTACGACAACGTTAAAACAAAAGCTACAATTATTCCATCGTCGACAACAATAAAAAAGATGTACAATTCTCGTATCTCCCGAAATCGTAAATTTTTGTTCAGAATCCTCGAAACAATCGAAGAGAATTCACCGGTTAAAAATTAAGAGAAGTCGATCGTGGGACAGTTTATGGTGACCGTAAACTGTAACGAACGAGTTTCATGGCGAAAGGAAGAGAAACGCGCTCCGAACATTATTCGCGGTTCGTTCCGATGAAAAATCGTTCGCTCTGTCGAATCCGCTGTATTCGCAACGTTATTCCGATTTTCATTCTTTCACAGGGCGCGCGGGGGGTTTTACAAGCCAGTAATTACTAAAGTCTCCTCTTCTATTAGCGACGACATCTTAAGCAGCCGCTAATTCGCCGCGGCCCCCAAGTGCCGCAGAAAGTGGCGCATTTACCAGGCGCGCCGCGCGCCGCGCTCGCCTCTCAGCAGGAAACATTTTTCTCAGCGCGGTATAAAGAAGCCACGGCGAACTAAGTGCGTCGAGGGGTCTACATTGAAAAATGAAGTTAACTCACCGCGATGCGCTGGCATGGGGTCCCACCTCTTACCTCTCTCGGTCCCAGTTAAAATTTACAGCGCGCGAGCGAGAACGTTGAACTTTGCCGGTAAACCACGTGTTCCTACGTTTCAACTTTCCTGCGTGATGTGCTTTATTCAATTATATTGTTCGTTGTGTATTCGGATGATATTTCTCTCTTTGTTTGGAATTTTAGAATTTTAGAATTTTAGAATTGTAGAATATTTTATACTGCGACGAGTATACTCGTCCCAACGAAATAGCAGCATTTTGAGTTACGACGAGTATATTCGTCATAAAGAATCAATAAGATTTTGAGTTACGACGGGTATATTCGTCATAAAGAATCAGTAAGATTTTGAGTTACGACGAGTATATTCGTCATAAAGAATCAATAAAATTTTGAGTTACGACGAGTATATTCGTCATAAAGAATCAGTAAGATTTTGAATTACGACGAGTATATTCGTCATAAAGGATCACTAAGATTTTCTGTGGCGACGAGTATACTCGTCATGAAGAAAGAGCAGAACTTTACATTGTGACGAATATATTCGTCACAAACAATCAATAAGATTTTATATTGCGACGAGTATATTCGTCATAGAGAATCACACTTCAAGTGGTTAAATCCATCACCGCGCAATTGAATCTGAGAGTCGTTCGAATTCGGTCCACCCGGTATACCAGGCCGCGTAAGTATGCACGGTGGTGCACGGTTTGCCCGGCGATCCTGGTTTTCGCGTCTCCCAAGGCAGCCTGGTGTCGACTTCCAAGGACCCCGCGCGTCTGTCGCGACGACGTTCAGTTCTTGCCCTCCGCCGGGGATGCGTGCAACCGTCGCCGGTTCTACCTGCGGCGCGCGCGTTCCACCGGTGTTCACCGTTGCCTGCGAGCAGCGGGCCGGCTTCTTGCGGAAACCGCGCGGTGCTCGTCGCGCGCCGCCGCAATTAGCGCCGGGGTTCCCGATAAATAATTGAAATTCAATACGCGACGGCGCGGCGCTGTTCGCCGCTTCTCGGACGCGCCGTCGACACAGACATCGGTGGGAAGGCGGCCCTCCCATCCCCCATCCCCCCCTCCCCCTATCTCTACCCCCCCCCCCCCCCTGCCCTTGTATCGCAATTTCCACGCTCGAACGGCGCGCGGGCACGTCGAATCCACCGCGCCAGACGTCGCAACTTGCGCGGCTCATAATTAACGTGCCGCGGACCCGGGGCCCCGCTACCCTTTTAAGGAAACTTTTACGCGGGAGCATCGAATTTCAACAGTCCCTCCCCACTCCCTCCCTCTCCCTTCCCCGACGATGCCGCGTGCCTGTTCCGCGATTAATAACGGATGTTATCGCAGGAAAATTTCGCGTACCCGCGACGGTATTATCGATCCGCGTTGCAGACGTTCCTGCGATGCTTTTCGCTACGGTTGCGGGTACCGTTTCATGGCGATGCGTCGGTGAAAAGTATCGGCAGAAGCGGTTTGCCAGAATGAGAGAACGAGGTTAGGGTAGCGAGTCGATCTTTGCGAAGTTATATTGTTACTTGATGCTTTATCAATTATGATTGGGTGTTTTGGTAGGAAATGGTTGACATAACCGATGTAATTGAAGCAAAGCTAAATTATTAATTAAAAATAGAGATATTCATTTTTTAATCTTGAAAGGTATCTAATATTTAAAGAATTGTATAATATATAATGTATATTTTTATTTTATTTTTATATGCAACCCTTAAATATCTCAATCTTAACACAAAAGCCCTTAGATCACTTTTAAAATAGACGACTGATATTAAATAATAATATCAACAAAAAAGGTATCAATAATAAATTCAAAACTTCCTTACTTGACTAACGAAAACATTAACTATTAACAAATTAAACATTAACCCGCCCTCTGATTACTAATCACCGACCCAGAAATCGCACAAAGATCCCCTCCATCGCAATTTTACCCATCGTCACCCCATCCCCCAAAAAGAACCACATCATCCAGGCCAGTTATTTAAACCGTCCATTAAACATACATACGGAAGTCGAGAAATACGCCGGATATATTTAAATAAATCGTCGCTGACATTTCCATCCACTTCCTCGCCGATCTGTACACTTCCGTCGCCTAGTATAAATATTAAATCCCGTCGATCTCCGTGTCTCATTGCCCAGCAGCGTTATTTATCGTGGCTGTAAAACCCATCGGAAGTGGCCGGAAGGATTGAAGCTGGGTAATTAACTCGGATAGGTGCCCGAACTTTCTTGACAAATTTCCCGGTACGGAATGGCAGCATTATACGGTGAATTGCCGGAGCCATCGGGCCGGCGGCGTCTGTGCGGCGGCGATGCGGCAACGGAACTACGTGTATATAAGCAAACGTCGCCGGAACTCCGACAGCGAGAGCAGCGGCGTCGACGCGATCGTGTTAAAATTTAATTTGCCGTCCGCGTCGCGCTAGACACCTAGACGTCGGGGCCAGGTGTGCGCCGCGAGCCAGCCCTAGGGCCACCGTTCAGGTACCCGCGGATGATAACGTTCAGGTAAACACACGTCCGTTACCCTTGACTTAAGGGGGGAGAGTGTTTACGATGCGGGGAAACTGTCGCGGCCCGTAACATCGTCCCGTCAGTCTCCACGGTCCGCGCGCGCCACACGGGGGGGAGAGGAAACTTTTGAGACGGCGGCTGGCAACTTCCTCGACTGATTCACGGTTGCCAGAAGAGAGCGGGGGGCTGAACCATTCTACCGGCAAGAGAAGTAGAAGCGCCTAATTGAAGCTCGCCCCGATCCGGAATGCCGCGCGGTCATCCGCTAATTACGTTCCAAGCGAATTCCCGTGTATACCTCGTCGCCCGCGTTTCCATCTCCTTTCATGCCCGCGCAGCTCTCTCTTCACCGTCGCGTTTTATACGGCCGAAATTCAAACGCGGATCCCCCATCTTTCGTACGCGTTCTCGCGCGCCAAGATGGACGCCGATACGAACCGTACCCGCTGCTCGCGTGTGTCCTAAATAGAGTTTCACCGTTGGTGCCTGCTATTCCAAGTGCACCGGCAAAACGAGAAACTGGATAATTGAAACGTTGCAATACGCTGCCGCCCTGTGCCCGCAACTTCCGTCGATGACGCTCTTTGGGCGACGCGTGGTCAAAGGCCCGGGGACCGGGCTTTTCATCTTTCGACGGCCAACTTTTGTCAGCCGGTTACGCTCGCGCCGATATTAACGCGACTTTTCCCGAGTGTTTATATTATAATTACGCTCTGCACGTTTGATGCACGGCTTTGGATGGTTGAAGTATGTGCGGACCCGTTTGAAGTGCGCGCGGACTCGTTTGAAATTTGTACAGACTCCCGTTTTATTGCGACGCGTGTGCGCTTTGATTATTTTTATAGCGGCGCTGTGTTTAATCCATTTTGTGGTTGAAACGGTTCAACCACGGAACTCGAACCGAAATAATATCTCGTTCTGTTCTCGTTCACGTACAATTTTTATTTCTAATTTATTCTGTGATTAATATATTATTTTATAATATTTATGTGAATTGAATTGATCTATTATCAAAGTCTAGAAACCGAATTTATATTTGTATAACTATATATATATAATTTTAAGTTTATTGAATTTTTTTTATTTATTTATTTGAAATATGGGATAGATTAGAATTTATTATTGAAATTTCGTTGTTGAAACTAGATTGTTCAGAAATTGGGGTAATTATTATCTAATTTAGGATGGATTAGAATTTATTGTTGAAACTAGATTGTTAAGAAGTTGGGGGTAATTATTATCTAATTTCCTATAATATTTTATTACCTTTAATATTAAGGAAAATATTAAGGACGAGTCGATGCTAGTCAACTTAACGCGAGAAGGAGTCACAGTGCTAGGGGTTAACCCGTTACTGTTCTCCGTTCACCAAAACCACAGAACATCGGAGTTTCTGTATAGTATAATAACAGCCTTCCCGTATCATTGGCACATTTCTTGTACCATAATTGCAACGCGAGAAATTGAAAATAGTGTACGCGTACTATCGTATACGTAGTGTACTATCTTTTTCGTTGGGAGTGTAATTGCTGCCCCGGTTGCGATTTATTTTCATTTATCCAAATAGATGCGCTCATCGAGAGTGCTCGGCAGGCCTCGAGGTGAACCGCGCGCAGTCATTAGAACACGCGATACCACCGGGTTCTCCCCCCGAGTACGATGTTTCCCCCGTCGACGTTTTCCCCGCCGTCTGAGACGCTCGATTCGCCGCCGGCCGGCCGAGGGGTTATATCCTGACAGGCCTAGATGATTCCCATTTCCTGTTCCGCGGGGCGAAACCGCGGGACCGGGCGGCGTAGCAAATCCAGCAAAGTGCGTGAAAATTGGCGATCGGCCGCGCGCGCGATGATCGAGGAGAGAGAGAGAGAGAGAAAGATAGATAGATAGGGAGGAGGAAGGCAGGCGGATGAAGTTAAATGAAATTGCTATCAGTTTGCTCGGTGTGCCGGGGTGTCAGTTACTTCCACCCGACACTTTGAAGTTCCCGCTCGATTACCGTCAAGAATTTCTACCCGCGGCCCGCGCGCGCGCGCGCGCGGTTGAAGTTTTAATTGCGTTCCCCTCATTATTTATTTATTTTCCATCCGGGGAAATTGCTTTTCCTTTGCCGTTGGAAAAAAGCATCGTTCCGCCGGACGGCACGCAACGAAATTAAAACCCCGTCGCGTGCAACCCCGCCCGCGAAACTTTCGCGTCGTCCGCCGCTCCTACGATTCTTCGACGATTTTTCGAGCTTGATAGAATCGTCGGCAATGTTTATTGGACAAAATGTACTCGTTTCAGTTCTACGTATTCGATCATCGATTTCTTTGGATTTATTGCTTTATTCGGAATTTTGTTAGTCGACTTCGGTAATTGTTTTCGACGAGTATTGTCGTCGTAATGCAAAATGTCATTTTGTTGTGGCACGAGAATATTCGTCGTGATTTGTGAATCCTTTATGACGAGTATACTCGTCGAGATTTATGAATTCTTTATGACGAGTATACTCGTCCTGATTTATAAATTCTTTATGACGAGTATACTCGTCGTGATTTGTCAATTCTTTATGACGAGTATACTCGTCCCGATTTATAAATTCTTTATGACGAGTATACTCGTCGTGATTTGTCAATTCTTTATGACGAGTATACTCGACGTGATTTGTCAATTCTTTATGATGAGTATACTCGCCGTGATTTATCATGAAAGCTCGCAGAGCCGAAGTCAAAGAATTTATTTATAATTTTATTTTATAATTTATCTATAATTTAGTGTCAGAAATTAATATCTATAATAACAGAACAACATTCATACTGAATTAATTATTGCTAGTAATTTCTATGTCGAGTCGGACGATATATCAATGTACGGTAAAGGGTTAACACGCGTAACAGCGCGTACACCGAAAACTCGATTATAGCGCTCTTGTAACTCTTATAACTCTCTCTCTATAGCTGTTTAAACTCGCGCTCTCGTACGCGCGGGCCGTTATCAGGTTTATGCAAAAAACGCGGCGGCCGCATCTCGTTAAACGGCGGCGATGCCGGCAGCGTGCTCGATAAAATCGGAGCCGAAGATGCGGGCTATTTACTTTCTTTAACGAGACCGCGATTACGGGATTATATGAGCGATAACCGTTCGGCTCGCGAGCCGCTAATTCGAGGCCCGGTTATGGCTGAGATTATGGGCAGCTGTTCCTTGATCTGGAGGAAGATGGACGTCTAGTGGCTCTTGTTAATGTTTAGGCAATTTTTGGTAATATAATAATGTTTTTAGAATTTAGTTAAATGATTTGAATTTTTTTAGGTAACAAAAGTGTTAATATACTAAACTATGATTAAAATGCTTTTATTTAAATTTTATGATATGCTTAGCATGACAAAAGAAATTAAAGACAGTTGTTTTTCAATTTTAGAGATATTATTTGTTATTGTGTCATTTATTTTAATTTAGTAATGTGGAGACCGAATAAAAATTGTCTTTATTAATTGCATAATATAGAAGTTACATAAACATTTACTTCTTCCCTGAATTATTTTTAACAAGTCAACAACAATGCGATAATATTTTTCAATTGTTCAAATACTATAATATAATAAAAAATTTAGAATTAAAATCCTTCTCTTAGAAAACAAACTATCAACCAACCCCGTCCCTTCAAAAATCCTAGCGACATCATTACACTTCGCTTCAATCCCACCTCCCACCCCCGATCACCGTCGTTCCACCCCTCTCTCCTTGCGCGGTTCCGCGCCGTGACTTTCGAACATGCCCGCGACGACGTTAATTGACGTACGGTGTCGTAATGCGGTTACGCTATTATCTTTGCCCACCGTCGGCCCGATATATATTGCATTAGCGGAGTTGATCTTTCATCGTCGACGGGTTTCCTGCGCTGCCTGGGCAGGCCGATGATCGCCCGGGGTATATACCGTCCTATAGCCAGCTCCGCGTCGGAGCCGAGCCGAGCCGAGCCGCGCGGACGGCTAAACCGGAATGCGACGGCCTTGGGAAACGTGACTCTGCCGCGACTGATTAGATGGTAACGCCGGCCGTGCGATTTTTTCGCGAGTCGGTACGCAAGCATCCGCGTCGATCAAGAGAGAAAGAGAGAGAGAGACAGACAGACATATGTAGTATAGTATAGTATAGTCAAGTATACATATACTATAGTTTAATATGGTATAGTATAGTATAGTATAGCATTTACTATAGTTTAATATGGTATAGTATAGTATACATATAGGCACCGGTCACATGCTCGCGATTGCGCTCGCGACGGATGCGTGTCCCCGTGTTTTCATCGGCCGGCGTGAGAGAGCGAAAGTGCAGCTAATAATTACGTTTCCCAGTGAAATCGCAGTCGTTGCCGGTGTCCATCTGTTTCAATTTGTTTCCTCGTTACTCCGCCGCTTCGCGAAGAGAGATCTATCTATAGGAAGAGAGAGAGAGAGAAAGAATGTACGTATGTGAAAGAACGAACGAATGTATGTACCGCGATAGTCGAGGACGCAAGATTTATAAATCGTCGGCTTTTATTTCGAGTTAAGCCAGCTTTAGGACTTGTCCCATTAGGCGGGGCTCCCTACGCGGAGAACGTCGCGTGAACCACGCAGGCTCTACCGTCGCTTCTATCGGGGTAGATTAAGAGCCCACGCCCGGCTACTAAATATCTTATTAAACAGCGTCGTCCCGATCGTCTATTGAGTTACGTGCCGGCAAGGCATTTTTCTCGTCGACCCCTGTCACAGGGTACACAACACCCGGGGTATCGGGTACTTGGTAACCCGAGGTGTCCGGGCTCCCGGATCAGTCTCCGGGCGACGAGACACGACCGATCGCCGGGAACTCGATTAGGGTGCGATGGCACCGGCTGCGGCTGGTGCAGCTTTTTTTTGTAGTATTATTATTATTCGTGGCTTTTTTTTTATGGAAGTGGTTATAGCGAGCGAGGGATCTTCGAAGTAATTTGGTTTGTAATTAATCTTGAAATATTGGTTATTGCGTAGATATTTTGTTTGTAATTAATCTTTAGATGTTGGTTGTCGGGTAGTTATTTTGTTTGTAATTAAATCTTTAGTATTGGTTATTGGGTAGGTAGTTTGTTTGTAATTAATTCTTTAGTATTGGTTATCGGGTAGGTAGTTTGTTTGTAATTAATTTTTTAATGCTGGTTATAGGATAGGTATTATGTTTGTAATTAATTTGTTGGAATTGGTTATTGGGTAGGTAGTTTGTTTATAATTAATTTTTAAATATTGGTTATTAAGTATTAGAGTATAGGATGGTATTAAGGTGATTGGATATGAGATAATGGGAAGGATTGTTGCGTTATATAATTAAGAATAGTTAATGTTAAATTCTATTTTTGTTACTAACAAATAGATCGCAGCTTTCATGCATCATCGAACCCTCCTCGAATCTCGATTCAGCTAAAGAAGCCGGGCGAAAACCAGTATACAAAGTGTATCGCGTGAAAAAATGCGAAAGCAGCCTGGAAACCTTGGCCGGCGAAAGCGAGGGCGCAACCGGCAGTTAAAACGCGAACGAACGAACGAACGAACGAACGAACGGCAGCCGCGGGGTCGCGCGGAGGCGTGGCATTAAAAGATCCAAGTTGAGGGGAAAAGTCGTCGCCGAAAGGCGTCGCAAAGATATCGCTGCTCTCTCGCCGCTATTTCGCGTTATGTAAATCGTCCAAGTTCCAGGTGCGGCCCGGCCCGGCCCGGCCCGGTTCCGGCTCGCAGCTGCGGCGCGCGTCGAAGTTTCTGAAAGAGCGTCGGCTACGGCGGCGGGAGGCATTGAAAAGGGGGGGGGGGGGGGGGGGGGGGGGGGGGCCGGGTGGAGGGGGGGGGGGGGGGTTGGGCGAAGAAACCTCCGTGAATTATGGAAATGAAAACGACCGTGCGCGTTATTGGCTCGCGGTGCCGATCGTAATCGGGTAATTGTCGATCGCCGGTTAAAGCCTAGCCGCCGGTAGGAAATGAATCGGCGCGCAAGAGAGAGAGAGAGAGAGAGAGAGAGTAGCAAGGAGGACGCTATAGAGATAAAGACAGTTAGATAGTGAGAGAGGACGATATAGAGGTAAATACAGTGAAAGAGAGAGAGAGAGAGAGAGAGAGAGAGAGCCAGTGAGAGTGACAAAAAGAACAGAGCCAGTGAAAAACACAGAGAGAGAGAGAGAGAGGGGAGCAGTGAGAAGGAGAAGAGAGAAAGGCAAAGAGGGTAGAAACGGAGCGTTTCCCTTAAATCCGCGCGACCGATACGCTCGATACACGCTCCATATACGCTCGATAATTCCCCGGGCGTTAAACAACCGTAACACAGCGTGGGCAAAACCGCATAAATCACAGGTCGAAACATCGTCGTTTCCCGTCGAATCGGCGGCTGTTTAATTCAATTACAATTTCGAAGATTATGATCTACCCCGTACCGCAGTTAATTAAGACCGCGCGTATAATATCCCGCGCGGTCCCCGGTTCGCGTTTACTTTTTTCCGTCGTTTTCCCCGCGTTTCTCCCGCGGCTGTCGTATAAATTAACGTTCGCGCGGAATGTCACGATAGTGTCAGGGGGGCCCGGTTCGATCGTTAGACCGAATTATGTGACAGCCGTGTTTCTGTGTTTGTGTTTCTGTGCGTGTGAGCGGTCAATTAATTAACCGCGGACAGCCGGGTTGTCTCCGACTAGACAACTCTACTCGCGTTCGCCTCTCCCGTCGAATATAACGCGCCTATGGAAAGAGTGCCCCGTTACGTCCAACTAAACGACTCCCCCCCTGCGGCAAAGGCTCTTGTACACTTCGCGGCGTACACGCGCGCACACACGTATGCCGAAGGTGTTTTTGCTCGTACTTCCGAACCACATAATTAACCGGATAAACGACGTGCCTCTCATAAGCTATTGGACGGAGGATTGCGACAGACGAGATCAGACACACGGCGCGACGTTCTATAGCTGTACCTTCGGCGATGCGTGATGCTGTCTTGTCGGAATTGGGATTGAAAATCGTTTGGATGATACGATGCTGCGATGTAGGATCGTTCTGCGTCGTGATTTGACGGTTTTCAAGGAGGCGTTGCAATTATTAGGACGGAATCGATTTACTGTGATTTAACCATCTGGCATCTGTTATATCGGAGTAGAAATTACAGGAATGGAGATAAAATTGTATGGATTGGGAATAGACGTCGCTTCGATTTTTTAAAATATTGATCGTTAATATGCGACTTTTTAGAATTATTTAAAAACTCTGTAAGCGGGTGTTGATTTTGGGGAGGTTATGGTGGTGCAGCCAGTTACCTATAGTTTACTTTTCGATATAATTTAATTGTCTATCAGAAGTCCCGAAACATTCTCGCAGTAGATTCGACCCGACTCGATCAGCCCTCGACCCAAAACCTCCAATAATTCTCTGCTCTCGTCCTACGATCCCTTAAGTAAGACATCCGCGTAAAAAAGGAAGCTCCACCGAAAGCATCGCGAGGGCAGCGATCGCAGTACATCATCCGTAGCTGGACCATAGAATTACAGTTCACCGGACGCGCTCTCCGCGGCCGCAACAAAGCAGAATCCCGCGGGCCGAACGAATCGCGACGCCGTAGCACAGAGGCTCAATCGGCTCGTTAAGACTTCCCGTCACGGTGGGCATAGTATCGCGGCCGGTTGCGCGTCGCGTCGCGCCGCGGCGTTGCGACGCGACGCGCGGTCCAAGGGACATGTTTAAGACCGGTAGTGGGTTGTTTATGCGCGAGCTCGCGCTTATGGGGAGCGAAACGTAATCCATGATGGGACGAGCGTGTCGGCTACTCGGATACCGGACTCCCCCCTCGTCGCCCCACCCCCCCCCCCCCCCCCCCCCCCCTCCTCCCCGCCCCTCTCGTCGCAATCCCGCGACGTTCCGACTCGGTTTCTTCAGGCCGCGCTCATCTGGTCGTGGCTTCCTTCGGCGGAGCCGCGGAGTCCGCGGCTACGTGTCCGGGGTATCAAGCGCCGATTCCTCGTACCCGGCTCCTATATCTCTCGCGTGAATACAAACTCGCCCGCGTGGATGCCGCGACGGCGGAAAGGGGGCCCACGGGCGCAGAGCCGCGCGACGTCCGCGACGCCTAGGAAAGAGGAGAAGTACCCGGGTGTGCGTACGGTTTCTCTACACGGTGCGCGCGCATGCGTGTGCGTGCGCGTGTGCGTGCATATACCTTTCCACCGTCCACTCTGACGGACGAGCCGCGCGGTAGCTGACAAGTTGCCCCATTACGCCTATGCCGCGTACGCGCCACCCAAGCGCGGGTAGCTCGCGTTCGCAGCGGGATCCCCGTGTTCGCAGTCTCTTAAAACTTCTCGTACGGGTCCCCGGCCGTAGAAGCTCGCTCCTTTGCTCCCGGCCTCGTTCCGTCCCCGACCTCGGCGACGTCTCCTCTTTGCTCTCCTTCTTTCTTGCACCTCGGACATGCTGCCACCCCCCTGTGCCGCCCCCGTTGCGGAGGAGACCTGCGACTCGCTGCTACGACGACGAGACGGCGATAAAATGGCGCGACAGTAATTGTTCTTTCAGTCGAATTAGTTCGTCTGTTGGTAATTAATTTATTTAGTTGTAAATTGGTAGGGAGACCTTGTGATTGTTGTTTCTGTCGAATTCGTTGATGCGCAGATGCGACGATTTCCATCGCGCCATATATCCCGACAACCATAAATCCGCTCGTTAATTGCACTTGTCCACGCTCGAGCATCGAATTAACGAGACGCATAAACCGATACGGAAGTTCTGCTTCGAACCTGCATCTAGCACGCCGATGATTTTATGGTGTCGTCCGCGATTCCCATAAGGGCCACGGATCGTCGCTCTGGCAAAAGGCGAGCGTCGAAACCGCGACGTTATAAATATTCAGCCGTGACACGCGGCCCTTCTTGCGGCCATTAAATAATTTATTAACGCCGCGCGCGAACCGTCGAAGGTCGCCAGGTGCGCGGAGAGGGGGAATTTTTATCGCAAGAAATTTCATCCCGTGCCGAATAACGAGATCCCGATGGGATGCGCGCGCGTAATACGGGACTCCTGTATTCGAGAACGGCCTTTTGCTTTACGCGTTCATATTCCCGTGCTTATTGCGACAACTTTCCCATTGGCAAGCTTCCATATTCATAAGACTTCGGAAACGGCCGTCGGAATAATCATAACTTTCGCGGCGGCTCGGAGGGCCCCCAGCGAAACAAGAAGAACTCTTATTAAAAGTTGTAAGAACCCGCGGATTTTATTACATTTACATGATACGGCCGCGGCTGTAATTCCCGCAAGCGTCACTTTTTAACGAAATCCCAGTAAGTTCTGGCAGAAGGCGGCGTCACGACGCGATTCACGGCGTCGGGGATGCTTTGGTGGACCGGAAACGGAAAACAGAGACGTCGTTGGAACGAGCTTCTTTATCGGAATGTATAATAAGTTGCGCGGGGCGAAAATGAGGCGTCTTCCTTTTTTAAGGCTTTCGCGAAGATTAGGGCGCGTTTTCAGAAGTCTATAATTTTTAAATTATTGTAATAGTTGTAATTTAGTTCTATCGTAATAAATTCTTAGATGGAAAAGGAAATATGTTTCTATTGTAATAATTTCTTAGATGGAAAAGGAATAAATATTTTTCTATTGTAATAATTTCATAGATGGAACAGAAACAATATTTCTATTTTAATAATTATTTAAATGGAAAAGGGAAAATATTTCTATTGTAATAATGTCTTAGATGGAAAAGGAATAAATATTTTTCTATTGTAATAATTTCTTAGATGCAAAAAGAAAAATATTTCTATTTCTATTCAATTTCTTAGATGCAAAAAGAAAAGTATTTCTATTTCTATTCAATTTCTTAAATCGAAAAAGAAAAAAGTGCTCATTCTTCCAACTATGAAGAAAATAGTAAGGCAAAGGGTTAAAATTTCCACCCCAAACTCTCGCGCGGCGCGTTTCGCCCCGAACGGAAGTCGCCGGAACGCGGGAGCACCGCGTCTGACCTACTCGCGCGTCCGCCCAGCACGCGAACTTCCCTAACCTCTCTTCGCACAATGGATCCTCTCGGAGAAGTTTGCCCGCCGCGGAAGCGCATTATCGCTTAGCCACTCGTCCCTTACCAAAGTCTTCTTCAACGTGATGCTGCCGCTGCCGCTTCTGCTGCTTCTGCTGCTGAACTTCCACGGCCAGTTTTGTCTTGGACACCGGCGCATAAATCTGTGCCGCGAGAGCACTGTGCAAGAGGGATGCGACCCTTTCTGGGAAAATTAATTCAAGAAAGCACTGCCGGTGCCAATATTTATAAACTTTTTAATTATGAGGCTACTGTGTTGGGGATTTTTGCTGTCTTTAGGGTTTTAGTCTTTCGTTGTAGTTTAGGGTTGTTGACGCGGTTCAAATTCTTTGAATGGATCTTTTTAGGCGAAGTATAAGCTGTAAAAATAATGATGAAATGTTTTTAAGTTACGGACGATTTTGTAATTTTTGTTGGGTAATTTTAGTAGGTTGTTTTGTAGGGTAATTTTGCAATTTTTTTGTAGGTTAGTTTAGTGGTAATGGTTAGACGAAATGTGTGACTACTGTTTGATTGCAAAAAACAATCACTAACCGATCACCTACTCCACAATTTTGGTTTCGTTCATAATAGCAACAGACAATTTTTGTTTTATTAATAACAGGACCAGACAATTTCTGACAAACAATTGGCAATTCCTGACAAAACAATTTCTAAACTTTGATAACAGACCTATTTTTAAATTTCAATTTCAATTTATCTTTATTTCGACGTAAAACAAATTAACAACATTCACATTAAATATAGGTCTCGCATGAAATCTGTATCACGAGTCTGCCTCCGTTATTCCAGTGCAAAGGTTTAAATAAGAATCTCAACTCAAACGCTTTTCTTAAAATACCGCCATAAAAAAGACAATACCGCCTCAAAAACATCGCTTCACATAAAAGAAGAATTTCGCAGGAACCATTCACGTCGCGGAGAATTCGAACACGCTTTAAATCAGCGAATAATTTCTTTTCGAAACATCCTCGCAACTTAAATGAATCGCGTAAGAAGAAGAGCGATATTTCCGGCGATCAAACGCGACCCGAAATGCCACAATAAAAATTGAAGGTGCATCCGGCGGCTGTACGAACTGCCGCATTGAAACGGCCGATGCATTTACCGGCGGTGAATGCGTGCAGCGTGCGTTCGCGTTGCATTCGCGCGATTCAGCGCTGCAGTTCGCGCGATTCAGCGCTGCAGTTCGCAAGTCGCGACGTCTCGGCTCCCCGGTGAGAGAAACTGAATGGTAACGGATCGATGATGGTCCGCGGGTGATTTCGGAATGGCCTGAAAGAGGACCGCGGGCGGCGACGAGATTCAAGCCGGCTTGTAAACCGGGCGCAGCTCCGCTTGAATGCGAGAGGACCGGGCTGCGAACAAACCGGGCTAATATAATTTCGATAAACCCGGGCTGAAACAATCGCCGCTTTTAATTGCGCGTTTGAATGCCGGGCCGAGGCGACCGCTACATTGAAACCGTAATATTCGGGGGCTAATTAAGAGGGCAGGGCGCTCGTGATCTCTCCTCGAGGAGGATCATCCGCATGCTTTCATCGACGCCGGCTGCGCGCAGCTTTCTTCGAGAACGCGGAGCTCGCTGGAGCGCGGTGCGCCGCGGTCCTCGAGTCGATTGTGTGACCGAGAGAAAAGAAATAAAGTGAGAGAGAAAGAGAGAGGGAGAGGAGGGAAACGAAGAAGAGCGAAGACGCTTCATTCACCCTCAATTGTAATTCGACGTTCAGCGACCGCGATTTTAACCCTTTAGATATTAGTCGCGTTTTGGACTCGCTAATATTAGAGTTATTAATAATATTATAAGTCAAGATAATTGTTGTTTTATCTTCTCCTTGTTCATTAACATTTTTCTAACCCTGTATCGTTCTTTTTCTTTCTTATTTACGCTCTTTCGAATTACTCTAACCTCACTTATCGTTGCTATAATGATCTCATACTGTGAAATAGAAAAAAAATACTATATTATTTTCTTCAGTATTTTCTCCACTATTTCGCTTTTACTTTCTCCATCTTTTAGCGTCATTAGAAATAATTATTTATTAATAAATATATATATAATTAATAATTAATTATAACCTTCTTATCAACCTTCTTATTAATCATTATTATTAATAAATCATTAAATATCTTCGAATTAATCGAATGAATTATAAAAAAACAAAAAAGACAAAACTACCCCAGCAAAATAGACTCCCCCAGCGAAATAGCGCGTATCCGTCAAAATTAGAAAACGATCGCGCTACTCTACTATAGCACTATATACTCACTATAGCGCTACTCTACTTCCTACCCAAAAAACGCGTCGATACTCCGCGGCCGCGTTTTTTTTACATCGAAAGCGATAAAAAAGCAAGCGCGCGCTAGATGTACTTCTTTTCACGGCATTACATTTAAATTGCCACTTAAATTGACGACCGCGCACGCGCGGGTTTCGACGACATTGCGTCACATTATCGCGAAATCCAATCAAGCATTCGCCATTGGCGCGCTTTATTTACGAGAGCCATTCGGCCGCGTTTCGCCCTCCTTCCTTCTTTCGCGCGATGAAAAACGCGGGCGGAACACAGAGAGAGAGAAAGAGAGAGAGAGAGAGAGAGAGAGAGAGAGAGAGAGAGAGGACACACGGGAAAATCGGCGCGTCGCGGCGCCGCGCCGCGGACAGACAAGTGGTCTGGAAATTATTAATAAAGCGGTGGGATTGAATGGACGTTTCGGTTTGAACCGTTACCGTATCCCGCTAACGGCGACGATCTGAATAATTTGTTCGTTAATTAAAAAAGTTTATCGCGGTCCGAAACAACACCTCCTTGCCCGCGTCACTCGTCGAAAAGCCGCCGCGGTGTATTTAGCTCCGCGCCGCGGACGCATTCGGGCTTAATTGAACCGGTCCACCGGGGGGGTTGGCTCGTGCCACGGCGCCCCCTGTTGCCTCACCCAACCCCTCGGACGTTGCACGAGCCGCTCCTTTTTTCCGGTGGAGAATCGTTAAAAGTTAAGCGGTCCCACGGCGTGTGCTCCTCTCGCGTCGTCGTCGCTGCTTTATCTTCGTCGCGATCGACGTTTGATCCTCCGTCGATCCCGCTCCGCTTAACCCTTTGCACTCAAAGGCACCTCAACTGCAGATCCTAAAATCATTCTCGTCGCTCTTAATACATTTCTAATTTATATAACAAAATTCATTCGACGCGTTTCAACAATTTTTTAAATTTAAGCTTTGACGTTATAAGTATAAGATCAGAGAAAGTGAGGTTATGTCAGGTTATGCCAGATGTTTTTATAGGAGAAGACAAAAAGTTTATGCTATTATTCAACAATTATCTTATCTTATAACATTATAAATAATTAATGAAACTAGGAAAACCTAAACGCGAATAATATTTATTATTTTAGCATTTGTTTTTATCCACTGTATAGCATAATACAAACACCAAGATTGAATTTGCGTTCCAAAATAATTTTTACAGTAACAACGTTAATATTTAAAAAATAGTTCAGGGTGAAATTGTTATTACACAAAAATAAATTTTACATGTATGTAAGACATGTGTTTAGAATGCACTTTGTCCAATAAAATAGAAATATTACAATTCAGAAAAATAATTATAGATTTACAATTAAAATAGCTTCGACTGCAAAGGGTTGTAAATCCTACGACTTTTATTATAACATAAGCTTGAACCAAGAAATTCGCATAAAAATGTCTGACAAAAATATTATTACAGAAATGTTTACATAAGAAATTTTAAAATAAAAAAATAATCAGACATAAAAATATCTAACAAAAACAGTTTTACAAAGATTTTTCCATCAAAAATTCAAAAATAAAAAATCTGAGAAAATCAGGCATTTTAACTACAATACTTCGATAATTCTCTTGTCACACTATCACACATCTTCCCTTTTAAAATTACTTAATCAAACGGCATCCTACCAGATCATGCACTCGCCTAAATCATCGTGTGATCAAGACCCCCGAAACCACCATAAAGACATCTCTCGGAAAAGATCGGCTTATACTCGCGCGATGTCGATCGGTGTCTCAATAACGGCGTCGCAGCGCTCGCCCCCCCCCCCCCTCCCCTCACCGGCTTAACACCGGGAGAAAACAGGTTCCGTTTTAATCCCGCCATACTTCAGAAATTCTATTGGAATCTTATTAGAACTCTAGCCGGCCGGGAGACTCGGCCGTAGATCACCGGCGATATAAAGAGAGCCGAGGTAACGAAAAAGATTTCGTCCGAAAGAAAAATAAAAAAAGAAACGAGGAAGAAAAGAGGAACGTTCCAAGTTTCGTAAAAAAAGGAACGGTCGAAGCTTGGAGAAAAAAAGTAATGGAGGCCTCCCGCGCGATCAACTTAATAACCAATAAATAATCTTAAACGGTCCCCGTGTTTTGATAAGCGGACGCCGCCTCTCACTGTTCGACCATTACCATTTCCATCTCTCTCTCTCTCTCTCTCCCTCTCTCACTCCGCCACTCTCTTTTTATTTCCCCGCCGAAAATTCGTGGCGGCCGAAAATTTGTGTGCGCGACGCGTTTATTTCGAACCGTTGCCCGGTTAGCGTTCGGGCGTCCTTAAATCATCGTCCTGTCTAACGAGCCGGCTAATCCTGATTCATGCCGCGGAGGCACGTTCGGCGACCAACGAAATTCTCTGGTATGGTTGCTTTGGAAGGCCGTCGCGGCGAGAGAGGCGTCGCGGGGACAATTAACTTGTGCCGCGAGCTTCTCGTACGGTGCTCGAAGTGAATCCGAAAAATTTAGGATCCTACGACGGCCTGGGCTATTAACTCGTCGAATGTTCGCTGCTTTGGGGAACCGTGGTTGAGCTTCTCTAGGCGATTAGGATGATCTTGAGTTACTTTCTTTAAGCGGCGGATGACGTTTCAATGGTTTAAGCTAGCGTTAGTTTCTATGTAGGCGATGGAGTGAGAAGAGGAATTGGAATGTTGTTGCAAATGGACTGGTTGTGTCCAGGTTTTGTTATTATTTATTGTTTTTGATTTTTGTTATTTATTGTTGTTGATTTTTATTGTTTAGTATTGCTGATTCTTACTACTTATTATTGTTGAGTCTTCTTCTTTTTTATTAATGTTCATTCTTATTATTTATTATTGTTCGTATTATTGTTATTGTTTATTACACAGTGGCAAATGAAATTGAATTTCATCCTTTTTTTAAGATCGAGGTGGTATTAATGAATCGTGATTTATTATTGAAGTGGTTGAAGTATTTACGGGCGAGGTTATGTCAAAGTTATGTTATTGTTGATATTATTGTTATTGCTTATTACAGAGTGACAAATTAAATTGATTTTCATAGTTTTTTAAAGCTTGAAGTGGTATTAATGAATCGTGATTTCTTGTTGAAGGGGTTGACTGTTTTACTAACAAGGTTGTGTTATTGTTTATTACAGAGTGACAAATTAAATTGACTTTCAAGGGTTAAAATATCGTCGAGTAGCGAAACTGTTGCCACGAGTCGCGAGAATTAATTTTGTATTAATAAAAGCGTAGTTAATCGCATACAATAGAATTAAAATAAGAACAATAAAATGATTTCACGTTCACAATTGAAATTGCTTCGCAAAGGGTTAAAATCGAAGAGCGGCGGCACCGCGATCCTCTCGGACATGGATATCGCGTCGCGTCGAACAGGCGGCGGACAATGCGTGAGCGGAGCCACTCGATCTCGCGAAGGTGAAATGAAGAAATACAGCGGCCGCCGCCGCGGGAGGACATCGCGCGATACGTTTTACCAGTTGTACGGACGTCGATGGCACTTTCCGCCGTGGTGTGTCGGCCTGTCTTCCTACGACAATGCACGCTTCCGTTCGCGGTGTCCGGCCGCAGGATTTTGTTCGGACGTCTTCGACAGAAGCCGCCGCCGCCGGAACGCGGAGCGGCGCGGTCTCAATGCGGCGCGTATGCCGCGAGCAAATGTCCGCGGGGGACACTTCAAATGACGCGAATTTGTCCGTTTGTTCGCTTTTCCATTGTTTTATTCGCGGAGGCGACTATGACGAGAAAATTACTGAATGGGACGTGATAATTAAAGCGAAACTCTGATGTAATATAGAAAGGGTAGGTTTAACCCTTGCGTTACAAGGGGTACGATTGATTTTACAAATTAGCACCTTTTTATTGTTAATAATTTTAATAATCGAACGCGGCGAATTTTGTTCCTTTTATTTAGGTTAGTTTGTTCTTGATTATACAAGAATCGAATTTTGTTTCGATTTATTATTTATCTTCTATTATTTGTTTTAGATTATTTACATATATAATATATAATAACAATTATCATTAAAAACATATAAGAATACTTATCATGAGAAATACATAAGAATAATTATCATTAAATTAAAATAGATTTTCTCGTAAATTGTCCCTGGACCCTGCATCGCCCACGTGACCCTCTAAGGGCGTAACATATTTCCCTCTTCGTAACGAAAAAGAAGCTGGAGCCCCGACACCAGAAGCGGTCGGTTTCCGGCGGCGGAGTCGATGACACCGTGTGCGCGCCGGACTAAAAGTGAAAGCGGGATCGATCGATCGCGGGACGTGCGTCGACTCCGGAACGCCGCGCGATCGGAGCCGTTCTGTCCCCTTCCGGTTCGCTTTCATCTCGGCCCGCCACCCCACCCCGTGCCCCACCCCCCGCGTTCGCTCGTTTCATACGTGTCACACGCCGTGGTCCACTACTCACGGCCAGCTGAATCTGATAAGTTTTGATCGGCCGTGTCCTCCCGTGTCGGCACGCGAGACGACGACGACGACGACGACGGACTATACCTTTCTCCGTATACCTTTTCTCGAGCAGGCCGCGTGTCAATGAGACGCCCGGCTTAAACGGAAACGAGGGGCGTTGATTAGGTATCGAATCGTGATAGCCGAATCATAATACATTAGGCTCGAACGACTATCTCGCTATAATATAATGGCTCGGCGGCGTCGGTAGCGACGAATACCTCGCTGTCAATGTCAAAACAGTGAAGGAACCTTCATGGAACGAGCTGTACCTCTTTTTAGAGTGGATAGGTTTGAATTTTATTATTTAGATATTTAACCCTACTACTGCCCTAATACTACCACTCAAATGTTAAATATTTTTTAAAATTTTATTAGCGCCCGCAATTTGCGGTAAAAGAATTATTTAGAATTGTATTACCCTCGGGTATTCTTGCAAGCCCGGTGGAATATTTATTGAAATAAATAATGAGTATTTAGATATTTAACCCTTTCAATGTTGATCATAAGGATTGTGTGTGCTCGAGCGAAATATATAAAATTGAGATTGAGAGAATTGGGAGGGGGGGCATTGAGAGAAATTTCATGAGAGAAGCTGTGAGAATTTTTTAGAATTTTGTAATTGGTAAATTTGAGAAAGGTTATTATTTCGTATTTGGTAACAGTTTAGTTGATTGAAACATTTCGCTCAGATACAGACTTTGGCCGGTACCAAACCTAATATTGTAATTTATTAGGTAATAACCTAAGATTGTTAACGGACCCTGACCCTCCCTATTGTAATCCGATCTCGCTAAATTCCCCGTACAACAATCACAGACGTCGATCCCTAATGAACAACCAACTGCGAAAAAGGTTCGAGACCGCTTCTCTCGCGCCGAACCATTCGCGGCCGGTCTAGACCAGGCGTCGCGCGCACCGGCAACATCTTACCGGTGCGCGTAGGTACGCGTAGAGGTGCGCAGAGGTATTCGTCGAAGCGCGGGGAACGCGCGACGCCGCGCGCGCGGCGGGCACGCGTGCATTTTTGCACGCGCGTCCCAGTCGGCGCGGGATCACACGCGAGAGAGAGAGAGAGAGAGAGAGAGAGAGAGAGAAGCGACGGTTCCCCGGGACCCGGGACATTGACAGGTGGTTTACCCGGCTGATCTATCCGATTTTCTTGCACAACCGGCGCGCGCAATTTTCACGGTAATTTCCGACGATTACACCTACCCGACACCTTTCACTCCCATAACCGCGGCTGAAACCCCCCGCCTCCGCTACGCCGCCGCCGAAGCGTCGACGTTCCGCCGCGTAATCCCCGTCGAACGCCGTGAAATCGATCGTAGGTGACTCGTGATCGCTCGTCGATTCGCTTCGTCAAAAATCCGGCACCTTTGCCGGAGATTCTCGTGTCTGAAATCTTGTAAAACTAGCCGATTTTTACGCGATTTTTCGCTGGCAAATTATCGAACATAAGGGTGCGCTTTAAGCTTGAATGTAGGGACGTGTTCTTAACCCTTTGGGTAGCTATACGATCGTTGAGAATATAAGGTGTATATATGTACATGTGTGTATTGCAATTTTAGCAAGATGTACGAAAGGGGTAAATAGTGCTCCGTTTATTAATATAATATATTATCTACGTGCTATATTAATACAATATATTATCTAAGTATTATATTAATATAATATACTATCTAAGTGCTATATTATTAGACAATATATTAATAATATAACACTTAAATATTATATTATGTTAATGTTATATTAATTATTAAATAAGCTTTATGTTAATATAATACATGACCTACGCATTATATTAATTAATATAATAGATTATCTAAGTGTCAGTATAAAATCTCAACGAAAACAAAAGACGAAGAACATCCCCCTAACTTAGCCTTCCTAACAGTGATCATCCATGGAACCTAAAACGCCTTAACGAACCCACGAACGACTCGCCGTGGTTCACTCCAACTGAAACCGTTTCGACCGTTCACGCGGTGGTTGCCACGAAATCGCACGATAATATACGGCGACGCGTAGTACCCGGTCGTCGCGTCACGGTGGTAATACCGGCGGAGTCGCGTATTTCACGGTGAAACCGACGAAAAACGCGCAGCGAATACGCCGCGGGTACGCGAAGCAACAGGAGGAGGAGGAGGAGGAGTAGGAGGAGGGGAAGGATATCCACACGCCGGGCATACAGGATACACACCCGCCTGCTAAAGCATAACATACGAGCCAGTAACTCCTTTAGCTTTCGCTCCGGCGAAATCCCACGGGCATAAACATCGACATTCCTCGGGTGCTGACCAACCAGCCGCTCTCCTCGGTGACCAGAAACTCTTGGCGCTTTATATTTTAGGATACCCAGGCGAATCCTACCCGGTCTGATCCTCCCTAAGCGCACCCCCCACCCCCCACCCCCTCCTTTCCATCCACAGGTTCGATCCGGTCGAAGACCGGTAGCGAAGCGGGCCGTGTAAGGACGGAAGCGAGAGAAACCGAATTCGAGGGGAGGGAGAGACGGGGAAGGGGAGAGAGGGAGAGGGATGGAGAGGAACAGAGAGAGAGAGACAGAAGAAAGAGAGAGGAAAAGGGAGAGATAAACAAAAAAGAGAGACAAAGGGAGAAACAGTGAGAGAGAGAAAGAGAGAGACCAGGAGAAGGAGAGAAAGAGAGAACGAGAGAGACCAAGAGAGACCAAAAGATACAGAGAGACCAAGAAATACAGAAAGACGAAAAGAGAGACAAAGGGCAAAAGACACAGAGAGAGAGAGAGAGAGAGAAAGATCGAAACAGAGAGAGAGGGAGAGAGAGAGAGAGAAATTGGGAATCAAAAAGACAAAGAGAAAGAGAGAGAGGCAAATAGAGGCAGAAACCGAGAGAGTCCAAGAGAGACAAAGAGAGAGAGAGAGAATTAAGGAGAGAGTCAAAGAGAGAAAGATAGAGTCGAAGAGAAAGAGAGAGAGAGTCAAAGAGAGAGAGAGAGTGACAGGGAGAGAAAAAAAGAGTGAGAGACAGAGAGAGAAAAAGAGGGACAAGCAGAGAAATAAAGCCAGAAAGAGCCACATGGAAATAAGGCGAAAGATAGTGAAAGAGAGCGAGAATCACATAGAAAGCGAGAGAGGACGGGAGTAAGCGAGGGAGGGATTGAGAGAGAGACGAGGAATAAGAAATTTCGGGCTAGCCGGGGCCGATAACGTCGCGGCGCGGCCGGCACCTATTTCACATCATTTTCATATATTAAGGCTCGTATCAGGGGGCCCAGGCCGGAGACGCAGCGCCGCGGCCGTAACTTCGGGCATTACAATAATAAAGAGCCGGGTTAGGCCCGTCGCTAGAGGGGGGAGGGGACGAAAGGCGGCGAGGGGCCGGGTGTGATGGCCAACTTCGGGCATTTCCATAATCCGGCAGCGCGGCGGCGGCTACTCTTCTTCTAGCGGCCTCCGAAACCCCGACTCCTCTCTCTCTCTCTGCCCTCCCCTTTGGCCAATGAAAACCTTCATTTTACGCGAGCCCGGAGCAAGAACTCAGAGTACTGTACTTTTGGCTTACCACCGATCGCGGGAATCCAAAAGCGCGAGAATTACGTTGTTAACCGCGAGAGCTAACGAGAATAGCTGATGGAATTTGCACCTTGAGGAAAGGATGATGATTCATTCGACGGTCTATCATTTGACATTTTGTCGATGATTTTACGAGGGGATCTGTTTGGTAGGTTTTGAAATTCGAGTGTCGGTGATATATTTGAAAAAAGTCAAATCCTGTGCCACAGTTGAAAAATAGTAAGATTAATTCTGCCTTAAATTTTTTAAATATTGTCGCTTATATTTTTGCTCGGTAGGTCACAATAAATTTGCAACAAGGTACAATTTACAATAAATTACAATTTAAAATAAATCACGAACTGGAATTGTATAACTCCTACAACAATTCACAGCTCTTAACAATTTCTCAACTAATTTAAATTTTCTATAAATTGAAAATATGATATAAACAAAAGATCGATTATAAATTTCTAAAATTAATTAAACATTATTTTAAAACGCGACCCGATCGTTTCCAGCGACACCTTTACTATCGCCACTCGCCAGCAAAGGGTTAAACCTCGAATTTCATTAGTTCCATTAAAAGCAGCCCGCAACCGGCGCCAATGCATACCGAATCACCGTACGCGTCCGGCGTGAAAAGAATATCGCGCCGGTCCCCTAATCTCGAAATTTACGCCGCGGGAAGACGGCTACAATGTAGCCGAAGAACGGCGCAGGTATTTACGCAAGGACAATTCCCGTCGAGCGGCACGAATTCATGGTAGTGCATCACGCGCGGTTTCCAAGGGGGGTTGGGGTGGTGGGGTGGAGATTGCGTCGAACGGGGCGGCGGATCGGTCCTCGAACGGAACCGCGGCTGGGGGAGAGAAGCAGCGCCGGACACGCTTAATCCTCCTGTTTACGCGCGATACATTATCGAGGCGGCGGCGGCAGCGGCGGCGGCGAGCAGCAGCACGCCCACGGGATTTTTCATTCGGTGGCCGGCTACGTGGACCACGGTTTACACCGGAAGGTGTGACTTCCCGAGGCGTTCGATCCCCCGTAATCCCTCCATTAAAGAAACTTATCACCGCGGGGTAGCGCAATTATCCCCGCGCGTTGCATAATTAAGTCCGTTGTACGTGTATTCTAGGTGAACGGGCACAAAATACGTATTAATACACTCGCGGGCACCGCGGCGGCTGTTATAACGCTGAAATACTACGGCCGCTTTTATGCGGTAATATTCAGTTATCGTTTTATAACTCGCGCCGCGCCCCGACGGTGTTTGTTCGCCGTGAGCCGATTCCCGGTAATGTTAATTCGCGAATGAATTGTTAAACCTTCTTCTCTTCCCCCCTCCCCTCTGCCTCAGAATTTCCGCGGAAATACGATTGCCGCTTCTTCGCCGTTCCGGAATACGACCTCGTCGTATTAACCCTTTGCGCTCGAGCGATGACTCGCGAACTGAGATTGTTCTGTAAGACGCTAAAATAATATTTATAGTAAGATAGTTTAACTTTAGAAAAATTGTTAAGGATGAAACTGTTGGTACGTTTAGGGTATAGTTAGAGGGTGGAAAAAATAGTTTCTCCACTTTGAAAAACAATGTAATTGTTGTTTAGTGATATGAGTATTATTTTATAACTAAAATTATTGTTAAGGGAACAATTGAGTATAAAATTAGTATTAAGTTAAGTTAACAGTAATATATTAATGCAGTACTATTAAGTTACGTTTATAGTATTATATTAATTACAGTACTATTAAGTTAACAGAGTATTATATTAATTATAGTACTATATTACTTAATACAGTACTATCAAGTTAAATAAAATTTTCACATGAATAGTACAACATCTTGCCAAAAACCTAAGAAATCCACATCGAATCAGAATCCACTTAAAACCCCTCAAAAATAAAAAAAATCCCAATACCCAATAACCAAAAATCAAATGAAATAACATACAAAAGAGCATCGAATAAAATTTCTCCAGCAAGGAATCTAATTAATTTAGGCTGACGCAGAAAACCGTATCGAGAACAAGCGTTTTGTTAGTCAGCGTAGGGGGTTGCACAGGGGATCTCTCTCTCTCTCTCTCTCTCTCTCTCTCTCTCTCTCTCTCTCTCTCTCTCTCTCGTTCACTGTGCGCACGTTTTTTAATAACCTGTTTTACCATCCGTCCGCTTGTCTGTCAGCGGTTCCGCGAGCGAAGATCCCCGGCCCCGGCGCGGTATGCGAGGAAAGCGACCGAAGGCAAAGGAGGCTGCCTGGTTTTCTACGTGACGGCATCTAACTCGGCATTCGGTACACACGGTTTAGAGGCTTCTCCCTCTCTCTCCCTTTCTCTCTCTTGTTCGCGGCTATATATGTACTGGCAGCCGAGGATTTTGTGTAAGCGTTTCTGAAGTGACTTACGCCGCCCCAACTTGGCAATGCGGCCGATCGCGCGACCGATCGATGCGCGACGCGGCTGCCTGAAAGCCGCCTCTTCTCAGCCCGGATATTTCGCGTTCACGGATTCGACGATCACCCCCTTTCGAATTCCATCGGTTTCTCCTCTTTTTTTTTTCTTTTTTAAGAGCGAACAAATGATTCGGGGCAATGACCCAGCGCGGAGATCGAAAGGAATCGCGAGATCGATGCTTCGATGTTATTACAAATTTCATAATATTTATTAAGGTTTTAACTTATTTCGATTTTATAGATATTTGTTATTTTATATTTATAGATACGTTTATAGATTTTTAGAAGGCTTGCAAGGGTTACAACTGTACTGTTATGTTTATGAAAAATATTATTTATTATTTCACTATTGGCTTTATAATATTGAATTACTCTATCTCTCTCTCTCACTCTCTATATTTCTCTCTCTCTCTCTCTCTCTCTCTCTGTCTCTCTCTGTCTCCCTGTCCCCCGGTCCCCGTTACGTCGGCGGGGGAATGAAATTCATTTTCAAAGGGCCAATTAATATTTCGCCAATTACGCTGATGAATCAAGCCCGGCCAGGATTTCATAAGAACCCCGGGCGCGCGCGCGTTGCCGGCGCCGCGCAAGGACCGGCCCGGCTACACGGCGGATCTTTTTGAACCGTGCTCGTTAATATCTAATTCGGCGTGTCTGTGCCGCTGCGACGCGCCGGACCGTGCATAATTCACGGTCACGGGGATGAAATTTCCGAAAGGCCCCCCGGCCCCACGGAATAAGTGTAATTAGTGCGAAATTGAAAATTACAACGCGCCGTGCATGCGCGAGCGGCTCGCCGCGCCGATCCCATGGACGACGCTACCGGAACGAAACTCGCGTCTTCTTAATTAAAACAACAAACGGGACGACAAATTTTTGCGAAAATAAAATATAGTTATGTTAAAATTATTTTAGCAATATTTGGTATCGCAGTTTGTTTGAATTTGAATTTGTTGGAATTTGAGCACTGTTCAAATTCTATTCGAAGGTTTTTTTTATTGTTAATTAGTGAGTAGGCGGTGAGTTAAATATCTTTGCTGACTTGAAAAATAAAAATCTGTTATGTAATTTATTATGTAATATTATTATTACATAATTATTTACATTATATTTTTATTGTTCTATGCGCCATGCGTCGCCACGCAGGAATTTCGCCGGCGCCATTGTAAAATCAACGATTAGCTCGTTGCCGTCTCTCTACGAAAAAGAAGTCGATCGAGAAATTCGCGCTGCGTTGTACCATTGTGTTATCCCCGATAGCCCGAGTCGCGGCCGTAAATTCGTTCTCGCATCGTGAGAAAATTCGCCGCTTATTACCGACCGCAGACAAACGGGCCGCCCGATATCGATTCCGCCGCTGGTAATTTGCGATACGAATTTTTCAAGACACCGCCCGTACGATCGATCGATCGAACGGAACAATAAAATGTCACTGGTAATCGACTCGCCGCGAACGGTAAAAATGCCTCTCCCCGGCGGAGCGGAACGGATCCGTAAGCAACAAGGATCTATACTTCACTGTGTTATCGGTTTCTGGCGATTAAACGCGAGCGCGGAACAGCAGTTGTCAGATTAAGCAGCGCCGCGAAAGATTAACCCGTTTGCATCGTCGCTCTGTTTCAGCTGCCGCGTTCAAACGTCAGCTACGTTCAACCGACGACCGACTCGTATCACCGTGCCTGGTCCATTATATGTACGTTTCGCGGAATATTCCGCGCTCGGTGATAAAAGACAGTTCCAGCTCGCGGAATATTCCGCGCTTGGTAATAAAAGACCGTCCCAGCTCGCGGATTATTCCGCGCTCGGTAATAAAAGACCGTCCCTCCTCGCGGATTATTCCGCGCTCGGTAATAAAAGAACGTCCCTCCTCGCGGAATATTCCGCGCTCGGTGATACAGTCCCAGCTTGCGGATTAATCCGCGCTCGGTTGCAAATGGGTTAACGATCCCGACTGCGAGAATTCGTCTGACAAATTAGCGAGCCTCTTCCTTCTCCGAAGAACGTCGACGAAGTCGCTCGACAACAGTCGCCTCGAGTTTCCTCGTTCCCGGTCCCGGTCTGCGAGAAAAATGATTAAAGCTGTTCTTAATTCGCGAGATTCAATGAAAATCCGTCGCCCAAAGAAACTACTACCGTAATCCCCGCTTAATATTTATAAGGGACACCGGCGTGGACAGCAGCGTGTCCCGGCTGCCGTCTACGGAAGCGGACCCCCCCCCCCCCCCCCCCCCTTCCCTTCCGACTCTAAGCGCAAACCTCTGGTAGTTTGAATAATTAATCATCGTAGATGGAGAGCTACGAAGGATCGTTTCCGTAATGTGAAGCGCCCTGCCTCGTCCTACCCTCCTCCTGCCCCCCTGCTCCACCATCCATCTACCCCCCCAACCACCTACCCCCCTTTAGAAATTAAGAGGGATCGCCTTGCGACGAGGAAATCCGTGAAACAAGATGCGCGAAAAGTAGGGCGCGGAGAAGAGAGAAAGAGAGAGAGAGAGAGAGAGAGCTGCAAAATTTAATTAAACTAGCGCCGCCGGTACGCGGGTACTGTTAACCAGCGAGAAGTCGTCGACGACGTCGACGTCGTTGAAGCAGTGGGCAAATGTCGGGCCGACTCGGGTCTGACAATGTTCGACGTCCGAAATATTTTTATTTATTTTATTAGTCCACGTGTTCGCTAATTCATAGAGTTCCAATTGATGCAGGACTATAGCAGTGCTTCTTCAAATGTCGCGGATTGGAGAAAGTGTATTTCTAGCGTAGAGAGGATATGGTTTTTGTCTTTGAGTTTATGGTTGCTGACGTTTTCTAAGAGAGTGAGAAGGAGGAGGGAGGGAGGGGGGAAGAGAGTAACTGAAAGGGTGAAACTAAGTGAAAAGGCAGTGGTTAGTATGACGATGTAAATTCCTATGGTAAATTGCTATTAAAATTGTATTGCTAGAATAAAAATCATGACGATGGATTTTTATTTTTAATTTTGTGTATACGTAAATTTGTTTAACATATTAGTTGCATTTTTACAATTAAAATGATTCCAAACATGACATATTACCAGAAGACATTACCACACTTAACCTAGACGAATAAAAATACACAACGCCTAATCCTAGTCAAGTATCGTCACCTATCCGAGGTCGATACCATCGCCAACGATCCTAAAAGCTAAAAGAATGTCCAAGAAGCGTGGAAAAGCATCGCGGCGCGATGAAAGCCAAGGCAAACAGCCCGAAACGAAGCCATCAAAACCGAGCGAGCGAAGAAGTTGGAAAATAAAGGAAACCCTGGGAAGGAGAGGGGGAAGAAAAGGAAAGAGAATCGTGGGGTCGACAATGCCGATTTATTAGTTTAACCGTCGGCGTGCCGAACGCCTGGCCACTCTCTTGGCCGGAGAACGCAAACGTGCGCGCGCGCGCGCTCGCGGTCAAATGTTTGGCCGGGCCAAACAGCCGCGTTAAATTTTCGAGCGGGCCGGTTCTACACGCATCGAAAAAGAGAGGCGACGCGCGCGCGGGGGAGGGTGGGGGATCGAAAGGGTGGTGGTGTGCGCGGGCGGCCGCCGACGATGAAAAAAAAATCACGGAGGCGACCGCGCGAGCCGGTGGGGGACCTCTGCCAAATTGGACGAGCGAGAGGAACGGTGGAGCGGAGCGGCGGGGCGCGGGGGGTTAGACGGCAAATAAAACATATTGATGTTTGCAATTAAATCGGCCAGACAATGGACAAATAACCGATTCACTCGGTCGCGCGGGCTCGCGGCGGTCGCGTTCGATTTAATAAATATCCATCTATTAATTTTCTCCGGGACGGATTCGGGCGCCTTCCCCTTTTCACCTGTGTCCAGGTCGACGCGCGTACCCTCCTGCGCGGCGGCCCCGTCACCTGGCCCGGCACAGAGAGAGAGTGCCAGACTATTTTACCGCGCGGCCGCGGTGCCCGCGTGTTTGCCGGCCCGTTTATTTTGCGCTTGTTACCAGCTGAGCCACACGCTTTACGCAACCCCTCGTCACCGCCAACCCCGCACCCCCTCATGGCTTCCGGCGCTCGTTTGCATTTCATTAACTTTACCTACGTCCGATTCTCTTTGCCCGTCACGGTGTCGCCGATTTTACCTCGCGACGCGACCGCGAAATTAAGTGCCGGCCGGAGAGGAGCCGCAAAATTGTTTTTCTCCGTGGCGAGAATGGGGATCGCTATTCTGGATTCCATTGTCTTGGAGATTGTTGGCTCTGCGTTTTATTAGCGAGGAATAGATGACCCGGGATATATTAGGGTTATTATATATATTATGATACATATAGTAACCTTAAATAACATTATTTGTAATATTAATATTGCTATATATATTATAATATAATATGCTATACTATTATACTATACTATACGATTATACTATACTATACTATTATACTATACTATATTATACTATTGTACTATATTATAATAATACTTTAAATAATACTTTACCCCAATAATAAATAACAAATTATTAACTACCATGACAAGCGATTCTCAGGCTATCAATTGGGGGTGAAAGTCGATTTATAGGTTATCAGTCAGTAAAGTGTTAAAATAGCGAATCGAATCCCACGTGACAGCGTAGATGCGTCGAGTAGATCGGTCGAGTACGCGGCGCACAACACGGCCGTTTCTCACGTCTCGGATAAGGCAATAAATGACGGACAAAACGGTTTTTGCCGTCGCGAGACTCGGTTCGCGGCGGATCGCGTGACCGGTGGACCGTCTCCCGGCCGCAAAAGGGGAAGCAGGTATTTCCATCGGCACGGTAGGTGTCGGGCCGGCCGGCCGGACGGCCTGGATGGCACAAGGCAGAAGGCACAAGGCACCGAGAGCCATAAGCCACAAGGCATGAGGTATATGAAAAAAGCCTCGCCGACCCCGAGGGCAGGCGGCGGAGGAGGATGAAGAGGAGGAGGAGGAGGAGGAGGGTCTGGAATAGCCCAGTGAGCCGAGGAGCGCAGCAGACCCAGCCGTAGTGAAGCCCCTCTGTACCTACCGTGCAACCGATACTTGCTCGCAACGTCGAGTTGCTCCCCCCGGGGTTCACTTGCGCCCCCGGGGCCGCTGCTTCTCCGGCGATACTTTTTCCACGGTTCTGCGTGGGTTTCACCTACCTACCTGCCTGCGTGGAGCGCGCGAGCGGGGGACCAGGGCTCGGAACAGAACTCTAGAACGCCACCCCAACGCGGCGCGTTCACGGGACACGTGCGTAAAGCAGATACTCGTAATAGCGTTATCTGTCTGTGACCAACCCCTTTCGTCACACATCGGCCACCCGTTTTCCGTATCGCTCCGCGCGTACCCACGATATCGGCGGATTCGCACACGACGTTCCATCGTCGACTATTGTTTCCCTCGATACGCCATTTTCAGCCGTAGCCGTCCCTTCTATTTCTCCGTATGTGTGTGTATGATTACAGTTCGCACTTTTTCGAACGCAATAACTTTAATCTCGAAATGAATTAAATGAGCAGAATTTTTTTTAGGCAGCTTAAAGACCTCTTCTCTCAGACGATAAGACGAATAACTAATTCAGGACGTGTTTAAGCCGTTTTTAAGATATTTCTCATAGAACGTCTATCTTAAGACGTCTATAAGACGTTTAAACGACGTCCCAGATTAGTGGCTATGACATTTACTTCTATAAACTTCCACAAATTGCAGAGAATAAAATAGTATCTATAAATGATCTTTAAATCCGAAGTATTTACTATTATGCACATCCAACATTATAAACGCATAAAAATCACAGTACAAAAATCAACAACATGTTTCTATCACTTACAATAAACTTACCAGAATTTACACAGTCCTTGTAATAACACAGTCCATAACCTCCTTAAAAAAAGGAAATTTACCAGACAGTTCGCAAATTAATTTTCTTCTTCGATATCTCCGCGATCATTGAAACCATGAACACGTCTCTATGAAAAATCCTTTTCAAAGATCCTCTTCATTCTTGAGAGCGCGGCAGCAGAACCTGCGTAAGAAACTGTACGCGAAATAATATGAATAAACTGGTGCCAATAGGTGCCAGCAGCGCGCCTGATATACGCCGCGCGTAGCTTTGGAAGCGGAATGAGGATGTCAGTGCCAGTGACTTCGTCGTCAAATTAAACGAGAAAGTATCGGCATTAGGACTCAATTACCCACGGCTCGTATTTCACGTATAAAGTAGACGTCGGTGTTGCCTGTTAGGTTAGGCCTGGACTAAAAAGGTGTGTGCAAATGAGTTGTTTCTGCAGAATGTCCGATCTTTAATTGGCACCGAAGAGAGAGAGAGATTCCGCGAAATCGCCGATATATTTTCTCGGGCTCGCCGCGGTGGATACGACCGTCGAATAAATATGATTGCGAAATATCGCGGCGCAAAGAGAAATATTTGAGAAATATAGAGAAATATGGAGAAAGAGAAATATAGAGAAATTTGGAGAAATATGTACAGAGAAATTAGAGCAAGAGAAATATAAAAAAATATAGAGAAATTAGAGCAAGAGAAAAAAGAGAAATATAGAGCAATTAGAGCAAGAGAAATATAGAGAAATTAGAGCAAGACAATTATAGAGAAATATAGAAAAATTAGAGCAAGATAATTATAGAGAAATATAGAGAAATTAGAGCAAGAGAAATATAGAGAATTTAGAGCAAGACAATTATAGAGAAATATAGAGAATTTAGAGCAAGAGAAACATAGAGAAATGTAAAGCGATTAGAGCAAGAGAAAAATAGAGAGATATAGAGCAATTAGAGCAAGAGAAATATAATGAAAGACAAAGTAAAAGAGAGGGAGAAAGAAAAAGAGAGAGCGGGGGTCGTTGGGAGGACTTTTCAGCCATTTAGCGTGCTGCTCTCGCCAAGCTATCTCCATCGCTAACGATTGACATTTACATGCTTTAGCATAATGGCGGCCCGGGCCGCGCCGTAGATCCTCGTTGACGGGGCCCCGCGCGCGGTTCTTTCTCTCGCGCGGTCTCGCGAGAAACGGACATTTGAATATATTAAGGGATACATGTATATCCGATGTAAAAGGACTCATTAGAGGTGTCGGCGCGCGGACGGGGCTTGAAACGCCAGGCGAGACGACGAGCCGACGCGACGCGACGCGTCCGATGACGTCTCTCGCAGCGGGTAAAAGTCAAAGGGGAGAGAGGGTCCTGGGAATCGTTATGATATCGCGCGTTCAATGCAAAGGAGAGGCCGGCAACTCCCCCGCGCCCGGTTCTCTTGGCAGCGTGAGCGACGGCCACGGGGGTCGCCCGATTATTTTCAAGTCGTTAAGCCGTTTCTTCGCGAGAGAACTCTTGCGCGTTTCGGCGGCGAGCGGAGAGAAGAGCGAAGGGCTAATCGCAGTTCGTGGGATTATCGAACAAAAGCGCGGAGAAAAGGGAAGAATGTAATGGCGCGGGACTAAATATTGTTAGGTTATGACAAGTTATGTACAACAATATTGTCAAATATTTTTGTTGGTGTGCAACGATCGTTTCTTGCATTTAAGGGGCGGTTTTCACTCTTCAGCAACCCTTGCAGTGATAAAAATTTCTATCAAAAATTTTTATCAACCCTTTTTGAACTCGAGTGGCGACTTTAAGGCACCACTAAAATTATTCTGTCAACTTCTAAAATAACTTGCACAGCAACATAGTTTGATTTTAGAAATCGTAAAAATAATTTTAAAGATCGTGTAACCGAATGTCGCAGGAATCCGCTTTCGGTGAAAACGAAGGAAAGTCGTGGGCTCCGGCAAATAGAGGCGAACACGTGGCCAGGAAGCGCGTCGGTCTTGAGAGAGAAAGAGGAGAAGGCGAGTAGCATAATAATTCGGCGCGGCGCCTGACGATTCGCTTTCTACGCTCGTCCGTATCGGCGATTTTTCTTGCCGGGATCTCGGCGGCCTCACACGCCGCGGAATAGGGCAGTAAAGCGTAATTTATTTGCGTTCGCGAAAAAGGAAGAGCTCGACGACGGGAGGGGGTCTGAAAGAGACGGTCCTCGCGAAAGAAAGAGAAAGAGAGAAAGAACGAGAATGAAAGAGAGAGAGAGAGAGAGAGAGAGAGAGGACCGGACGTAAGAGAAACGGACTACCGGGCCGAAAAAGTCCCTTAACGCTGAACGGGACGCTTTCGAACGTGATTATTCGCATAAATCAATAAATAAGACGCGCTCCTCCCCGGCGGCGCATCGCTCTCTCCTTCCGTCCGTGGACCTCTCTCTGCGCCTCTCTCGCTCGCGTCGGCTCACCTGGAAGCGGCGTTCGGCATACATTATCCCGGGCATCCTACATTAAGGAGCCGCGGTCCCCACGAGCGACGATATATTATCTATCCTTGCTTTTGGTGGCCCGGGCCCCGTCGCGTAATAATACGCCTAATGTCCCGAAAGTTGGTGTATTTGGCCGGGACACCGGGTCAGACCGTTCCCAAAGTGAAAACGCGGCACCGCGCGACGATAAATAAGTCGGCCGTACAACGAATCATCGAATTATGCTAATCGGGCACCGCGCGCGATATTATTTGCTCGCGAGCTCGGAACCGTTCGGACCGTTATCTCGGCCCCGCGAAGTACATACCACCCTCGGGGGATCAGCAGCTTTCCTGCGGTGTCCGGACACCGGCCCTTCTGCTTCCGGATTAACCCTTTCACTACGACAGCGTCGAAGCACTGAAAGCTTGCGTTAGAAATATGCACAGTGCGTGCGATTTCTGTGTATACGTCCTTTGTAGTTTTAAATAACACCTGTGCTAAATGAGACAATTGTTGCTCTAATATAACAAGTATATTTATATTTTGAATAATATTAATAATATTAATAATAACAAAATTATCAACCCTTTGCACTGCGAATTTTATTTCAATTTCCTTACCAGCAGCTGCCAACGCTTTCAGGTATTTCATTTGATATTTATTTTAACTAAGAAAATAATGCAATTTAAATAAATAAATTATGAAACAAATTTACTTAAACACGCTATTTGTTTATATACACTATTGTCATATTTTGAAATTTTCAAGAGTATATCTTGTGAAACAATTTCGAGGATGGAATTCTGGTTTTATTTCGCAAGTTTCACGAAAATATGTTTATTTAAATAACGTCGAGTGCAGAGGGTTAAAATGCAAAATTGCTAAAATGGAAAATCATCGACTACGAATGACACTTTTGTATTATATTTCATTTGAATGCTGCATAAATGCGACGCTCGTACGGTCGTCGCGTGGATGCCGAATATATCGGAGCGAAAGGGTTAAAGGGACACCCTTATGCGCCGCCGAATTCATCCGCCGATAAAACCGCGAGTTATTCCGTGGATAAGTCTGCGCTTCGCGCGCGAGTAAAAACGGCAGCGTTCCCCGGAGATTGATGCTAACTGGCTTGGATTACGTGCCACGATTAGGTTAATAGGGATGAGCGAGTTCCACGACCGTTCCGGCGCGGCCACACGCTCCCCTCGGCCGCCTAACGAGGATCTATTAGTATCGCTTGTTTAGGAATTTCT
>NC_135781.1:2596900-2597239 GCF_028453695.1 Augochlora pura
GGGATACCTGGCACGAGTATCGTCGCTCTGAACTTTCCCATCTCGCCACTCCCCCCTCTCTCCTTCTACTCTCCCTTTACCTTTCTCTCTCTATATCTCCCTCTATGTATATCTCCCTCTCTCCCTGTCTCGTCTATTTTACCTTTCTCTCTCTCTCTTGTCTATTTTACCTTTCCCTCTCTCTCTCTTGTCTATTTTACCTTTCTCTCTCTCTCTCTCTCTCTCGACTATTTTACCTTTTTCCGTCTCTCTCTCTCTCTCTCTCCCACTCTCTCACTCTCTTCTACTTTACCTCTCTCTCTCTCTCTCTCTCTCTCTCACTCTCTCTTATACTCTCCC
>NC_135781.1:2597339-2616409 GCF_028453695.1 Augochlora pura
CTCTCTCTCTCTCGACTATTTTACCTTTTTCCGTCTCTCTCTCTCTCTCTCCCACTCTCTCACTCTCTTCTACTTTACCTCTCTCTCTCTCTCTCTCTCACTCTCTCTTATACTCTCCCTTTCTCTCTCTCTCTCTCTCCCTCCCTCCCTCCCTCCCTCCCTCCCACACCCTATCTTACTGTCTTTACCTCTATATCGTCCTCCGTGGTACTCTCTCTCTCTCTCTCATCTTACTGTCTTTACCTCCATATCGTCCTCCTAGCTACTCTCTCCCTATTTTACTGTCTTCACTTCTATATCGTCCTGTTTGAGTCTCTCTCTCTCTCTCTCTCTCTTTCTCTCTATCCATCTATCTCTCTCCATCCATCTCACTCTCTCCTACTCTCCCTTTCTCTCCACCCGTCTCTCTCTTCAACTCTCCCTTTCCCCAACGTCTGCCCACGGCGCATTCCCTTTCGTCCATCGCGGCGGTGCCAGGCATAACGACGACGCGACGAGCAAAACGAGACCCCGGCATACTTTCACCGGGGCTCGCACGAACGGACGATAACTCGACCGTAACTGCCGGATGAACGGGCGCGAGTAGACGCGATTCCGCTTCGCGCAAGAGTTTGCAGTTTAACGACGGTAGTCGATCAGAGCGGGCCGGAGTCCGATTTTTACCGTGCGTCGGCACAAAAGGAGGAGCGAGGAGAGCGATACCGCGACGCGCGCCGACGTGTAAACTTTCTTATACGAGCCGATACGCGCCGATAACCCTCGAACGCCGGACGATCATCCGCGCGCGCGATTCTTCACGGTGCGTTGCCATTTTTACGGCGGGCAGTCAGGGTGCACACGCTGACGCGTACAATAATCGCGAATCTTTCGCGGGCTTTATTCTGCGAGCGGAGAAGCGGCTCCTTCGCGGATCCCCGCTCCGTCGCCGACGACGATTTATACCGCGTTGTTTTTTGCCACCATACATCCTCGCGGGGCTGATTTATCCTTTCGGCTGTTGGAAAAGAGAGAGAATCGCTCTCGTGAATTATGCCGGCCGGCGAGACGACGACGGCTCTCGCGGAACGCTGTTTTGAATTTCGGAAACTCGGTGGAATAGCCCTGGACCGGAAACGCGGACGTATTTTTCATAGAAGCGCTGCTAAATGGGACGCTTCTTCGTATGGAAGGGCGTCGACAGGTGCGACGCTCGACGCGACCGAGATTTATTTATCGTGTACTGTAGGAATGGGAATGGTTGACGGGGGTCAGAAGGACAGCGAGACGTAGATGGAAGTTAATTTTCATGGTTTCGTAGCTTTTGGAGCCTGCGCTCTTTTTAACGCGTTTTTAATCAGTCAGAGATTTAAGATTTTTAATTTTTGTTTATATAAATAGAGTATTATACGGCATTATTGTACATAATTACTCAGTTATTAAAGTTTTATTGTACATAATTATTCAATTATTAAAGTATTATTGTACATAATTTATTAAGCATTAGACGCCTTCCGCGACGAATAAAATAAATAAAATAGACAAAATAAATATTGTCTAGCAATATAAATATTAATACAAATATTAATATAGAAATGTTTTCGCTCAAATGACCGGTCGCTAAATTGTTAAGATCACCCGAGATCCATATGATCTCCGTCGATCGATGGATCGACCTATCATTGCAGAATAGATCCGCCGTTTTCTTCGTCCCGCATAAAAGGACGGCCTCGCGACAAAAGAACAAAAGGGGCTCGCTACATAAACGCGGGCTATTCCCATTCGAGAGGCGTCATTTGTCAATATTACCGCGGACGGGGACACCTGCAAAGCTTTTCTATGATCCTCGCGAGCCGGCGTCATTGAGATGCAAATCCGTTGCTAACACGTATCAGTTTTCTAGCGGCGTTTGATTAATGTCGTCGGCCGCCGCTGGTTTTTCACAAGGAGGTGGCGACCTCTGCGGGCCGCCGATGCCAAGCAGCGTCCATCAGCATCTCGCCGGAAAAGAATTCCTGAACTATGCGACCGCCGTTCGAGGGCATAGGTACGGGCGCGATGGTAGGGGCACACCAGCCACCTAGTAAATACCTGTACTAGCCAAGCAGGTCCACTTCGCAGTCGAAGACACTGCGCTCCGACTCTGCCTCTATCCTCTTCGTCCGCCGCCGCCGCCGCCGCTTTCTTCTCGCGTGCACCTCCGATGCTTACCGTTAGCACTGCCTACACGACGCTGGTTTTATCGCTGCGTCGCTTTGGTTGCACTATTTTAAGTTAACTCTTTCGAGGAGCAGATTTTCTTTTTTGATTTTTCTTAGGATTTTATTTTGATTATTTTTAGGATTTTCTTCCGAACACTTGCTTCGTTAAATTAAAAAAATAAATAAAATTGGATTTGAATTAAAGTAGCAAATAAATAATTATTATTCGGCTTTTTGCTAGTCGAGTTGTTCGTTAATTAATAACATTTGCTCGACATTGTCATAGAATAAATAAAAATACCAGTTTATGGTAAGGTTACATAAGTGACTGGTTAAAAATTTGTTAATTCGCCATACTTTTTATATTATTTTAATATTTATTATTATAATTATTGAATTATAAAAATACAGAAAATAAAAGATATATTCATATATTATTTATCCAAAGAATGCCTTACTTGTGCAATTTTTGCAAGAAAAACGATTAAATGTAATATTACCGTCGCTTTGATAACGTTACAATGAGAATGATTATTTTTCTCGACGAAATTAATACTTCACGATGAATATTAAAGTCTTTTGTACACTCGTAAATTTCGTGACACTTTCTTTTTTTTGTGAAGAGAAGTATTGAATAAATCGAGGGAAGAGCTCGTTAAGGAAATTCTTTTTAGGGTATCACAGCGTTTCGTGTCTGATACGATATTGATTTTCTTTGGAAAGTAAACAGTGCTTAGTCATTGCATACAATAGTCTTCTTTTGACACTGTCAGTAAGCCTAAAGACTGCTAAGACTTCTTTTGAAGCTTGAAAAATAATCTTCAAAGCCTGGTGTTACATATTCCGTGTCGTTGATTAGATTGATTACGATATTGCGCGATTAGTATTGTCACTGACGTGTTTTCAGGATCCTCTAAAATTAACGCAGAGTTCAAGCATCACTATAATTAGGAATTAAAACAGAAAATAACACTTTCTCTAATTAATTTTATTTCCATAGAAAGAATTACCCATTTTATGATGAATTAACTGATATAATTATAAAAGAGTGAATTAATAGAATTAACTTGACCAATGTTTACGTCACCCAAATCGCAGAATTGCAGTCTAGTCAATTAATGCTCGCTTTCAAATAACAGCATAAAATTCAACAACAAAGAAAATAAATAAAATATTAATAAATAGAACGTTTATAAATAAAACCTTCCTACTAACTCACTACATTCAACCCTTGCGAATGTACCGACCACTATGCGATCTACTTGCACCGCAGACCAACTCTACCCACATCCTCGAACCAGCTTGAAACTCCGCCTTCACCGCTCGGAATAAATAACTATCTTATTGTTACCATCCTCGCCAGGAAAACGCGAGCGCAGACAATCCCCATAGAGAAGCTCGTATGGATTACGCTGGCCGGGGGGAAGCGTAACGGATCCGTTAGGCGAGTAACTCGGCGACGACAGACCGCTGACCAAACGCGGCTCGTAGACAGCCAATAGAGCTTGTCGCCTAAAGAGGCGTGAACCAAGGGCGTCGGGGCCCGGCACGCGGGGAACAGGGTCCGACGGGGCCTGACGGGGCCCGACGTGCCACGGCAAAAGGGACAATCTCGCGGGACAGGCCGGCGACACGCCGTAGACCTGTCCGGTTGCGTAACCGTGCCCGCGACAATATCGGCGAACTCGGTTGACTATAGTTTGCTCGCGATTATTTATGTCCGCGGTGCGTGCGACCGTGCACGCGCTAGCCTAAGTGGCGCGCCGGGCTGAAAGAGAGCTTAACTAACCTACCGTACTAGAAATACGCCGGGTTTCGCCTGCGCGTAGTGTCACTCGCTCCTCTCCTCTCCTCTCCGTGTATAACGAGGCGACATACGGAGACCGTGTCTGAGCACGACGACATCGACGACGACGACGACGACGGCAGAAATCGCGCGACTCCGCTCTCCCCATGGGGGTTGCTCGCCCATGCGTGCCTACTCTCTCGCCTTGCCCTCGATCCCGTGCTCCGCGCGCGCACACACCCGACCATTGTTGCGCCGATCTGGATGTATACCGACCGGTGCGAGCCCGTTCGAAAACGCATAGTTGTACGCGTCGAGGAAACACTCGAGGGAGAACGCTCGAAAGAGAGAAAAACAGAGAGAGAAATAAGGTGACAGAGAGAAAGAGACATATATATAAGGTGACAGAGAAAAAGAGATATATATATAAAGGGTGACAGAAAAAGAGAGATAAAGGGTGACAGAGAAAGACATAAGGCGACAGAGAGAGCTAAAGGGTGCCAGAGAAGGAGGCCTCGTCGCGAGGGGGCGGAAGGGCCGGGGTTTTAGAATAAGACCGTGGGGGTAGGGGCAGATAGAATGCGGATAAGAGGGGGGGGGCGGTCGGGGGGGGGGGCAGCAGCGGATGAAAGAGGCTCTCGTCCAACGCCAGGGGTGTCGCTAACAAGACACGCACCCCTACCGCATTGGGTGGGGTACTAGGAGCACGACGCGTGCACACGCACACCGGTCTCTCTCTCTCTCTCTCTCTGCGTCGAGAGAGGGCATATTGCTCATAACTCCGTATATCGCAGCCCGGCTAGAAAGAGTACGCGCGGGCACGGAGAGAGAGAGAGAGAGAGAGAGAGAGAGAGAGAGAGCACACACAGCAAGCTCGACACGACAGCCATCCCCTAATGACTTATTAGCAGCCGCGCGCGCGTTAGTTAACGACGCGACAGGATTACTCGGCGCATTGTGACGCGCTCTTTCCCTCTTTATTCCTGCTTCCTACGAGCCCGAGCGCGCGACCGCGCTCCTCCTTTACCACTCCGGAGTTCTTCCGTTTCTTCTACCCTATGTTTCTATGACTTAAACCCGGGCGAGCACGGCGCTCACCCCTCTGTCCTCGTTCATCTCGAGATACGCAACCCTTTCGTGAGCTGCCGTGTCCTTTCCGGCTTCTTGGTCGTCCCTTTTTCTCTCGCGATTTCTCTCTTTTTCTCTTAGAGAATGAGAGAGACTAATTTTTCCTCTCAGTCTCTCTCACTCTCTCTTTTGCTTTCACCGTTTTTTATCCTTTTTATCAAGCTCTTTTTTACTCTCTTTTTCTCGCAGTCTCTCTCAGTCTCTCTCATTCTCTCTCATTCTCTCTTTTTCTCTTAGTCTCTCTCAGTGTCTCTTCCACTCTCTCTTTTGCTTTCAGTATTTCTTATTCTTTTTATCAAGCTCTTTCTTGCTCTCTTTCTGTCGCAGTCTCTCTCAGTCTCTCTCAGTCTCTCTAAGTCTCTCTAATTCTCTCTTTTTCTCTTAGTCGCTCTCAGTCTCTCTCACTCTCTCTTTTGCTTTCACTATTTCTTATTCTTTTTATCTCGCTCTTTCTCTCTCCTTTTCTCTCTCTTCGTGTTCGCACCAGCCTCTCTTCTCTCCCCCTGTCCCTTCCCCACTGCGGTTACCATGCCGCACGCGCGTTTCCGCGCGGCACACTCGGCCGTTTCCACGCAGGTAAGCACAGCAGCAGCGACGCAGACGCCGAGGCAGCAAGCAGCCAGCGACGCACTCGCCGCCTCCTCTCGTCGTGTATGCGTGGCAGAGTCTGAAAGGAGAGAGAGAGAGAGAGAGAGAGAGAGAGAGAGAGAGAGAGAGGGAGGGAGAGAGAGAGAGGCTGCAGTCATTTCTCGCATCCATTAGGGAAATTAATGATTTTTAATTTTCACTCCCGCGGGTACGGCGCAAGAGAGAGAGAGAGAAGCCTCTCTCGCCTTTGTGCCGCGACACCGGCCCTCTTTTTGCCGGCGGGTTCCGGGGCGCTCAGCTTCCGCCTGTGTCGCATCGGCCGTGGACAGCAGCGGGATGCCTTGCGAAACAACCCGGAAACCCAGCTGCGTATTATTATAAGCCGTATGCGATTTTATTATATGTTTTATCGCGCGGGTTTATTGTTGTAATCGCTCGTATGTTGGGCGAATATTCCGCCGGGGTTGTTTCAAGATTCTGATGGAAGATGGTGTTTGGGGGATAATTGAATTGTAGTTTAATGACGCGGGTTTCAAGTTGGTTTAATTGTTAAAGAAATTGAATTGTTATTGAAAAAGTAATTTTAGTGGTTCATTTATTTTACACAGCATAAAATTGTTTCGACTCTTTCTCTCTCTCTTCGTTGCAATTTATCGTTGACGCTTTGATGTTAGTGACGATAATTTTTTAATGCCTCTCGAAATTCATTTTTGTTTAATATGTTTGGACAAAGAGAATTTTATTAGGACGTTTTTTAGAATCTAAAAGTACTGTTAGAGTTTTATAAAAAGTACTGTTATAGTTTTATAAAAAGTACTGTTACAGATTTATAGAAAGTACTGTTATACTTTTATTGATTAAATTATTTACATTTTGAGGGAAGGTCTGGGGTTCGTATTCGACATTTAACTTTTTGAGGTTAGCTGCGTTGAAAACTGTTTCAACTTTTGTTCAGCTTTTTATGTATGCTGGGATGTATTTTAAAATTTTTAACGTATTTGGGAAAGTTATAGTTTTATACTCGCGGTTGTACAGTTTAATATTTTATTTAAAGTTTTTCGTTCAGTTGACAACACTGCGCTTAAATTACTTTTAATTTTTTCTATTTTCTATGTTGTAAGTAATTTATATTTTATTTTACATTGTAAATGACTTTTTTGTTGTATGTTATACATGACTTATATTCTATTCTATGTTATAAATAACTTATATGCTATTCTATATTATAAATAACTCATATTCTATTTTATGTTATAAATTACTTATATTTCTATGCTTTGTTATAAATTACTTATATTTCTATACTTTATTATAAATGATTTATATCCTAGTCTACATAATAAATAACTTATATTCCATCCAACTTGATTTAATTTTATTCTCTCAAATTCCCTTTTATTCCCCTAAAAATCGTGTCAAAAAATTACCATTTTAATCGCCTAATCAACAAAGTCTAGCACAAAATTAAATTCCACCTCCACCAAATATACACATAAACAATCTCTCCACGCATTCATGCTTCTAAAAAATCTTCACGAACATACGCACCGCGTCTCAAATATTAATCCCACAGCTTTTCTCGCGCCGGCTCGAATTTTTTCTCGGAAACCGCGTCGTAACGCGCCACTTACTTAATTATGTTGCCCGCTCCCGTTTGACCCCGGGGCCCCAATTTGCTGGCACCGGGTTAGATAGCGAGAGCTACGACACATCCTCCCCTCTCCCCCCGCGACCGTGATTCACACAAAGGAATCCCAAGAAGCATTTCCGCGTGACATCGGATCGGTACGATCGATCGCTCGTGGATCATTACCGTCGACACGTCGTGATGCTCGAGACTCGTCGAGAGACCGAGACCGTGGTTATACACACCGTGGTGTATACACATGCGAGGAGGCAGGAGGGTGCGCATCGAACCGACGACGACGACGACGACGACGACAACGACGACGACGACGTGGCACGATCGATATCGTTTGAAGCCGCCTAATTACAAACGCGTCTCACCTAGGGGGGCCGGCATTCCTCGCGTGACAATTAACGATTTGTAGCCCCTAATGTTTGGATTAGATTAGTACCGCCCCCACGGTGCTTCTTGCACCGCGAACGGAACCCTAACCTCTTCCTTCTACTACGAATTTATTTCGATCTACCTTAAATATCAAACACATAAACAAAAATCGGCTACCTTAAATATCAAACAAATAAACAAAAATCGGCTACCTTAAATATCAAAGACATAAACAAAATCAGCTACCTTAAATATCAAACACATAAACAAAAATCAGCTACTTTAAATACGAAAGGCAAAAACAAAGGAAAAAACTTTGTATTTTAACATGGTACATCTTAAGTATTTCGACATTCGTCGTGAAAAAGTTAACCCTTCCGTTTCACAGTTGAATCTAAACGCATACTACAATGCACCGTCAAGGAAAAGTTAAATTGCAAGCCTAAGTGTTTCTCGTCCCATTTTCGTCTCCAGCGCTCGAACGTCCGGCCGAGTTACCGCGACACTGCGATCTGCCCGTCGAATCTTTCGCTTCTGTCGTCGTCCAGCAAATTCGTCGCGGCAATATCAGCGCCGATCAGCTTCGTTTCCATCCATCGGTAGCGGGATCCCTCGCCTCTATTTTTCCTTCTCAATTAATCTCGTTCCCTCCTACGTTCCGCGGTGTCACTTTCTTCGATCGACGGTTTTCTGTCCTCCGTCCCACCGTCTCTCTTCCCCCCTCGCCGCCCTCCCTCTCTCCACACTTCTCTTCCCCCCTCGCCGTCTTCCTTCTCTTCGTCCAGCGTCCCATTTCCATCGGACGGCTATCTGATTTGAATAATTCGATGCGTCAACATGCTTTAGGTGTATCATACCCACGCGCGGCTATGACGGACCGGTACACACGTGGCGTCGGCCCTCGCAGGAAACGACGAACCTGTTCTCTGCCTGAACGCGCTGCTACGTTCCTCTCTCTCTCTCTCTCTCTCTCTCTCTTCGTTTCACTGGCTTCGTTTCTCTCTTTCTTCGTTTCTTTCTATCACGGATCACGTCGCGACGCCGGCACTCGTTAGCTGGAAACGAAAGCTACGAGGAACCCGTCAGGGAAACGCGGTCATAAGCACCGAGGACGATCCAGTGACAACCGATGCTTATCATTTCGACTTCCGCGGCGCCGGACAGTCCTATTGGCTGCTCGCTTCCGGTTGATGGACGTGACGTGATGCTAACCCTTTGTCTAACTCTATCTCAGTTGTGTCGAATCATATTTTCTATTATTTCTCATGTTTTGCAGTTTTCACGGGTTTTGGTTGAGGTTATGTTTTGGTCTAGAGAGGTTAGGATGGCTTTTGTTGTCGCTTTTTTGGGTTTATTTAACCCCTTGCATTTGAAGCTATTTTATCACTTTAGGGAATGTGATTCATACTAACAGTTCTACTTGTAACAATTTTTTAAATCCAAACTTTATTAATACAAAAATGATTTTAGAACGTGACAGAAAAATTCGAGTGGTGACTCCGAGTCATAATTTACAGCACACATTTAACATTACATAACAGCACTGCCAGAAGAACGCACAACTCCTTCCCAGCACCAGCAACCCGTAGAAATTGAATACACGAAGCTGAAACAAAAACGAGCAACACCGAGAAACAGAAACGAGAAACACACCGAGAAACGAGAGCGAGCAACGCCGAAGAACGAAACCGAACACTGGTCCCCGCGTAAAGGAGCAGTGCATAAATCGCCGGAAAACGTGCCGGCCAAACGAGCACCACCGGCGTCCGCGCGTTTTACGGTCGCGCATTTCCTCGGCGGGCCACATAATTGCGCGAATTCTTCCGACGTATTCCCGTTATCGTTCGATCACGAAAAACCCCGGGAACGGAGCGGTTCATTCCGCCGAATTCCGGGTCCCGCGCGGAGGTTCGCCCGAACGGCGTTTTCGCACGCGTAAATTCATGTCGCCGCGGCATTAAGGCGATGTTTACAATGCGCGGGTATCGCGTTACCCCGAGTGCGTGCGTGTGCGTGCGTGTGCGTGTGTGCTCTCCGCACGGTCATACCGTGGTACGGAGAGAGGTGACGGTATCGCGGTGGCAATTACGGTGGCCGCGGCGTCGCAACATTTCACCGAAAACGCGCGATAAATTCCGCGGCGAACCGGCGGCGGGGCATGGGGAGGGGGAACCTGGGGAGGGGTTGCAGCCGGTTTGAGGAAACGCTCGCGGAAGGAATCGGCTACCGAGGCGCCGATTACGCGGGGAATGTAAATCCGCGCCGCGCGGTGCACGCGAGAACGCGAGGTCCCTTGTTTCGGACGCCGCGCTCGCGCGGACGTCTGCTTTCCACGCGAACGAGAAGGCGACACGTGACGCGGCGAGCACGGATACCTCCTCGCTAAACATTCGGAGTAACGTCCGCCTGGCCGGCCGACTCTCTTTGATAACCGTTCGAACCCGGCGGACTCTCTTTGATAGTCGTTCGAACCTGGCGGACTCTCTTTGTTAGTCATTCGGGCCGAAAACGACGCGCGCGGGACATTCAATCGAACGAAATTGCGCGTAATTACGCGGCGAGCGCTACGCCGCTTAAACGTCTAAGATTGAAAGGAATCTGGCGCGGCGCGGGACGCGCCCCATGCGGCCCCTTCCCCCCCTCCACCCCGCGTGCGGCGTATATGTGCGCGTCTGATTCGCGCCGAGAACCCCGCGCGTAATTACGCGTGTGCATGCGTGCGACGGCGAGCGGAGCCCGCGACATCGGCCCCGGCCGACCGGTTCAAAGCGGCGTTCAATTAATATTAATTAAAATGGCGGGACGGCCCGCCTGGCTGGATATAATTATTCGCATCTCTCTCGCTCCATCACCATTTCCTCCCTTTTTCTATATTTCTTTCTTTTTCTGTATTTCTTTCTATATTTCTCTTTTTCTTTCTATTTCTTCCTATTTCTCTATCTTCCTCTATATTTCTCTCTTTCTCTTTCTATATCTCTCTTTTTCTCTCTTTCTATTTTTCACTATTTCTCTTTCACTCTATTTCTCTCTGTTTCTATATTTCTCTTTATACTTCTCTCTTTTTCTCTATATTTCTCTTTTTCTTTCTATTTCTCCCTATTTCTAGCTCTTTCTCTATTTTTCTCTCTTTCTTTCTATATCTCTCTTTTTCTCTCTTTCTATTTTTCACTATTTCCCTTCCTCTCCATTTCTCTCTCTCTATTTCTCACTATTTCTCTTTCTCCCTATTTCCCTCTTTTTCTCTCTTTCTCTCTGTATTGCTCTTTTTCCCTCTCTTTCCGTCTATTTTTCTCTTTTTTTCTGTTTCTCTCTTTTCCCCCTATTTTGCTATTTTTCTCTCTATATTTCTCTCTTTTTCTCTATTTCTCCTCTAATTACCGTATCCTATTCATGTACAAAGAATGAATATATACCTTCATACCATATATATATATTTACTGTTATTTCATACTTTACATACGATACTTTTGTTAACCAACAAACAGTCGACTATAATATTTAAAAAAAAAAATTACGATTACAAACTTGTATATTTTATAAAGCAAAGTGATGTTACTAAATATAGTAAATATCATTGTAAAATTTAGAGAACGCACCTCAACACTGAGATTGTACCTCAGTGTCAACTACAATTAGTACTACCCACCGTACCGAAAGGGTTAACGCAGTAATAACCGTATCCTATCCGAAGCGATTACCGCCTGTTACTAACCGACAAAAAATCCTAGTCGCACACAGCCACGCTCGCATGCAAAAACAATTAAGGTACCCGAACCAATTAGACCGGCACCGTAAATTAATAAAATAATAAGGCGGCGCGGTTTAATAACGCGTTCGATCGAACTACCAATCTGCTCGAGAAAAGTATCGGATGAATCGATGAAAGGTCGACGCGTTCGGCGGGCAATTTTTCCGAAAACACGCAGCGCCGGTGAATAGACAGCGAGAGATCGGCCGTCGATCGGAGAGATAACGGCACCGACGGCGGCGGCGGCGCGCGCGCGCGCGCGGCGAACCGGAAATCGAGGATCCTATCCGGGGCGCGCTTACGATTCCCAGGCTCGTTATCGTGATATACACGCTACGCGGCGCGGTGCAGGTCCAGAAGCCGGGGTCCACTCGTACTGTTCTAAATGCAGTTGGACCACCAGGGTCGATCCGGCCACATGGCCACTTCGTGAGCTGCGCAACAGAGACAGGCGGGGGGACGCGCACCGCGGCACGCACACGCGGATAGTGAGCGCGTCGCGAGCACGCCGGGCCTTATCCTACGTTGGCTCGAGAGGGGGCGTGTGTAGACGCTGTGCTTTAATTATCGGCTCTTCATTTCCTTATCTCGGGGGCACGGGTGCCCGCGAGCTTCGCTACGCGAAATGGATGTCTATATCGATGGTGGAATGCGGTTGTCGGCCGTAACGTTCGATCATGCTGTGTGCCCGCGTCGAACAAATGATTCGTCGTTTTGCGAGCATCGATGGTAGACTTCGCGCTATTTTCCCACGGTGTATGGTCGTATCTGGATGATATGGGAGCACCGTGAGACACCCTTTGCTCTGAAATTGTGACTTTATTGAATAAAAATACATTTTAGTTTTTACTGTCATTTCATTCGTATTTAACCCTTTGCTCTCAAATTGTGACTTTATCGAATGAAAATACATTTTAGTTTTTACTATAATGTAATTCGTATTTAACCCTTTGCACTGGAATGGCGACTTTACCAAATGAAAATACGTTTTATATTTTACGATTTATTTTATCTTCCACTTTGATTCGATTCGTATTTAACTCTTTGCGGTCGAATTGCGATTTTATTGAACGGCGATGCGTTTTCTCTCTCAAAATTTATTTTGTTAAATAGAATGGAAATACCATGAACCAGAAAAATTATTTCAAATTTACAGTTAAAATGGCTCCGAGTGCGAAGGGTTAACATAATATGTTAATACAATTTAATACGTTACAATACGCGTCAAATTGACGCGCGGCGTAGCGATGGGTGCGCAAGAAATTCTCCGCTAGCCTAGCGTTAATCACGGGTGACTGATTAAAAGATTGCGTCGATGTCAGCGTCTAGCGGTAATAAGCTTCTCCGATTCGAAGCGGCTCGGTTCGCCGGAGGGTTCACGTCATTATTGTTCCAGCCCGGTTGAACGATGGACACCTTGCGATACGAGCCAGAGTCGCGCCGTTGTTTTCTTCATTAACACCGTCTGCCCTCGTCCGCGTCGCGCCGAGAATGAAATCGGCCGAACGAGTCCTCACGGGTTCCGATAATAAAACGAACGGAATCCTGTTATCGGGTCGAGCCATAAGTCACTTCCATCTATTATTTATCATTTCTTCTGCTTTTATATTTTAGGTTTATTTTCGATTTTCTTGTAATTGTTCGTTAAACTTTGTTGCAAAATGAAATTTTCGATTTTTTTGGGAAACTACTTTGTTGCTGTTAAACTTGCTCTGCAAGACGTTTTCTATTAACAATCGAAGCGAAAAGTTTAATTATCCAATAACCAAAGAACAGTTTAACTAAGTAACCCCATAAAATAGCAAACAACTTCAATAAACTATAAAATGTTTCAAAACAGTATCCATCTAACGCAGAACCTTTTACGCTACCAAGTTGCTTCGTGCCGTCTCGCAGACATCAAACATTTACAATGACGCACGGAGCGAACCGCGTCTCCCAGACGTCGCGTCATGTCAAAGGGTTAATAAGTAACGCGCGTTGCCTCACAACGAAAGAAAAGAAAAGCCGCGCTTATTTCCAGACTTATTTACCTCGGCATTGAACGGCTAAAAATACACGAGATTAAAATACAGTTTTATAAATTCATTGAACCGCGCGAAACAAATCATCGACAATTCGCGCTGATAGCAACGCTCGGCGAAGTTCCGGTAAACGGGGAGACAAATTTCGATACAGCGCCGGCCGGACTACTAATCACGATTCCATTGTTCCGTCTATGCAGCGACGGGGCAAAACGCTTTGCTCTCGCCGTGGAACCGTATCCGGTATCACGAAATTCCGTGGCATATTACGTTTCCAGTTCCATATAGACAGCCCGGGCTTGATTGATAATGCGAAATAATTAACCGTGACCGGGAGAGTCGGTTGCCGCGATATGATTGGCCGGCATTTACATCGCGTCGCTCTTCGTTCGGCTCGCGCGCGTAATTAGCCGCAAACGAGATGGGAACTGTCCCCTCCCCAAGTAAAATCGTCGCGAGGTATCTGGCCCGACGATAAGATCTGCTTTTCCCCGGGTCCCGATTAATTAGACCGCGTAATTACTAATCCATAGACCGTACAAAATAACAGTTTCTCGACGCTGGAATGGGCTACACGTAGAGACATAGAAAGAGAGACAGAGAGAGAGAGAGAGAGGGAGATAGGGAGACAGAGAAAGTAAGAGCGGCGAGGCGAACGGAATATAGGAGCTCAGAGTAGAGCAGAGTAGAGGAGAAGAGGAATCGGTTCGCGCGCGACCGACAGACTCGGCAGCCAAGGGGGGGCCGACGGAAGCTGCGAGAGGGTACCGCGCGCGCGCTCCGTTTCCTAATGTCCTCGCATTACGGTGACTTGCGTCTCTCTCGCTTATAAACCCGCGCGCGACACTCGTGTGCGTGCCGAGCGTATGTTTATTTTAATGAGTTCTCCTCTCATCGTACGCAACGAGCCACGCACTTTACGCGTTTCTGCATTCCCTTCGTCACGCTCTCTTTCTCGTTCGGCTTTTTTTATCATTCCTTCCCGCCCGCGCCGGTCGCTCTCCCCCCTTTTATCGTCTGTCCAACACACACACACGCGGCTGACACACGCACGCACTCGTGCAACATACGAGCGGGACGTACGACTAACGTCATCGACCTCTTACACTTCCTTTCTTCCTCCGCCGCCGCCGCCGCCACCGCCGACACCGCCGCCGCCGCCTCTCTATATCGTCGTCGTCGTCGTAGTCGTCATCGTCCTCACGATGGAAATCCTACTTTTTTTCGCAACCCCTATTTCGATGGCGAAGGGTGTTATACCTGCCTGCGTACGCATATAAGTGCACGCGGGGGGGACATATACGTAAGTACGTACGCACCGTCGTCGGTCGTCGGTCGTCGTCGAGAGAGAGGGGTTGGGTAGAGGCGCACGGAGGGTGAGAGAAGCTGGAGAAACGAGAGGCAAAGGGACGAAGGGACGAAGGGAGAAAAAAAACCGGGGTAGAGAAGGTAGGCCACCCTACGCACAGCCACCGTGGGATCAATGCACCTTCAGGGTGCACCGCCCTGGCGAGTGCTCGCGCGCATCGTCTATGCATCTTCGCATGCAACCAGAACCCTGTTTCATCCTCATCAACCCCTTTTCCTCCGCGTCACATAACAGTTCCCTCCCCCCTGCCTGTTTCCCTCTCCGTCTCTCTTTCACCCCGTCGTCGTCGTCGTCGTCGTCGCCGTCGTCTCTGTCCCCGTTCCTAACCCGCGCGCGCTCAGGCTTCAGACCCGTCCTCCTCCGTCCCGCGGCCTTTTTTTCTCTCGCCGACCCTGTTCCGCGCACGCCTCGCGCGCTCTTTCTCGCCCTACCCAAAGGCAGCAGCAGCAGCAGCAGCAGCACCACACAGCCCCGTTCGCGCCGCGTCTCCCCTTTTGCTTCTCCACACCCCTTGACATGTGTGCGCTTCCATCTCCCACCATCGCCGACTTCTCTCTCTCGCTCTCTTTCACGCTCTCTTTTTCTCTCTCTATCTCGCTTTCTTGCGCTCTTTCTCTCGCTCCCTCTCTCTCTCTCGCCGCTCAGTCCGCCGTTCCTCTCCTGCCCTAGACTCCCTCTCGTCCTAGCGACCCTCCTCCTTCATGTCCCTTTTCGCACTTTTACACTCGCGCAAAAACCCTACCCTACCCTAAGAATAATCCCTTCCCGCGCGCTGGTATATCGCGCGCAATCTATACCGTGTATCTAGGAGGAGGCACAGAGCACGCGGCACGTATAACCCCGCCGGGAAGCGCAGCCAACCCAGGCCGACCTACCCCTCTCTCTCTCTCTCTTTCTCTCTTTGTCGTCCTACTGCCGCGACGCTCTCTCTCTTACCCCCGGTCCCGTCGCTCACGGTACCCCATCGGCTCATCTACTTCTCTGTTATGAGACTGGCGTTTCTGGCCGAGGGGGTCGCGCGCGGGGGGGAGGCGGGCCGGCAATACCGACGCGCCGTTGAAGCACCTAACTGCCGCGGAGGAACGCTGCGTGTGCATGCGTACGTGCGCCGTGCGCGCTGTGGCTGCAGCAGCAGCAGCAGCAGCAGCCCTTCACCGTGAGGCCGGGAAAAGGGTCGCTGGGTGGTCTAGATTTTTTTTTAAGTGCCTTCCTGCCTGCAACTACACACCCCCTACACACAGAACCCGGTTGCCAAGGCGAAGAAGCGGAGGAGCACTCTTCGGCCCGTGTTCTTCCTGTGTTACTCCTCTCACGCCGCGCCGCGGCGACGTAGACGCGACGGCGGAGTCGCGACGCTGTGCTCACTCCTTGCGCTGTCGTCCTCTTTCGCGACGCGATATCTTCTTCTTGTTCTGCTCTTTATTTTTGTACATGTTCTTCTTGTTCTGCTTTTTATTTTTGTTCATGTTCTTCTTGTTCTGCTTTTTATTTTTGTTCATGTTCTTCTTGTTCTTCTTGGTTTTGTTCTTCTTGTTCTTCTTGATTTTGATTTCCTTGGTCGTGCTCTTCCTGGTTTTCTTCTCCTTGTTTCTGTTCTTCTTGGTCTTGCTCTTCCTGGTTTTCTTCTCCTTGTTTCTGTTCTTATTGGTCTTGTTCTTCGCAGGTTGAAGGAATAGTAGTGCAAGGGGTTAACCGAGCCAACCAGTGCCCCGGTTTCCAAGCACTCGATGAGCGCCGCGCCGGTTTTCTGGCGCTACTTTATCATGCTGATGCATAATACTTGACTTTCTTACCCCGATGACGATGACGCCGGGATCGACGTCTTATCGCCTTTAGGGAATTCACTCCGTCCGACTATATTCGGTGCGGGAGCTTCTCCTCTCTATGCCACGGCGACCGACGCCCCTTTCAACCCCCGGCCGGCTAGTTGCAGAGTTCTGCAGTCAGCGCGCTCCTCTTCTTCTTGCACGCGTCTGCGTTCAGTCGGAACGGCTTTCGTTGGTTTTTTCTTTCTTTTTTTTTCTTTTTTTCTCGGTTCTTCTTTTTTGTAGCGTGTTCTGCGTTCTACCGTGCAACCTGTACTCTAGACGCACGGCAAAGTGCAAGTCTCTTAGTAGTCGACTGGATGATGATCCTTTGCGGTATGAAAGATCTCTACGGTTTCAGTACGGGCTTTGTAGTTTCACTAACCTGGAGTAGCGGAGAAGTGCACTGTAATTTTAGTTTGGTTAGGTTTGAATGAAATTGTAGGAATTGTAATATTATTGTAATTATGTAATTAGAATATTGTAAAATTATAGCAATATTGTAATTTAATTGAAATTATAATTTTGTAATATATATCCTCCCCATAAAGGGATAAATGATCCTCCCTAAAAAATTCCTATCCTATGACAAAGTTAACATAAAATCAATTACGTCTAAAAACAAAGTAAAAGTACAATAATTAGCCCCTTAATACTTTTAACCCCTTGCACTATAATAACGAGCCAGACTCGTGATAAAGATTTCATGAACGATTCACTAAATCTGAAAATTATTAATTTCTCCTAAATCGAAATAAAATTGAATTCTTTTGTTATCAAAGTTTAGAAAAAGAATTAAATAAAGACAATACAAGAAACAAAAATTGTCTCAACCTATTAAGGAAAATATTAGGAACAAATAAATGCTAATCGATGCAACGTAAAAGGAGTCGCAATGCAAGGGGTTAATAATAGGACCAGACAATTTTTATCTCTTTCACTGTCTTTCTGTACTTTAATTTCTAGACTTCGATAAGCGAAGAATTTATCTTTATTCCGCTGTAGAAGAAATGAATACTGTTCATATTTAATAGATCTCGCACGAAATCTGCGTCACGAGCCTGACAACATAACCTAACAGTAAAACGACAGCCTAGTTAAAACGCTGGATAAACGGTCGAACTATACGTCGCGTGATCGCGGCACCGGCCATAACCGCAATCTTCGAAATAAGTGATTATTGGCACAGAGCTCGCAGCCGTGGGTCGGTCGGAAATAGAAGCTCGTAAGAGTATTTCAGACGCAATCAGCGACACGTTATTAAATCCCCCCAGAGCACGACAGCGAACCACTTGGGGTGGGGGTGGGGGGAAGTTATGGCAGCGGCCTTTAAGAAAATCCCGGCCTCTCGAAAAACGATCGCGAGATCGGCCCGCGGAATTTCCGTTTTCCATGCGACAGTTCGCGGCGGCGGCGACGGCGGGCGACGGCTAACTCGCCGGCACGATAAAAAGGTCCCCCGGTTCCGCTTATCGCGGCAGGGATCGCGCGCTGCCCCAACAAATAAGGAAAGAAACACTATAGCCGGCGCGGCATCAGGAAATCGCGAACCGTGTGGCAGCGGTTTACCACCGACATGTACTTCATCCTTACACGAGGTACTTCTAACGACTCCCACAAGGCTGCTTTCAATCCGCCTCACGTTATCGAGCGCGGGGTTAGCCTCTTACGAGCGAGTCGGTAATTCGCTAGTGCCTGGTGCTGCCGATCTCGTCGGACCTAACCGGTGAAGAGGCGGCCGTAGAGAGCGGAGATCGTTCGCGGGAGATCCACCGTGTGGAAAGGCGATCGGTATAGGGAGCTGCAGATGGCGGGGAAGGGGCGGGAGAGGACGAGGAGGAAGAGGATAAGAAGAGCGAGAGGAGGATGAGCAAGTGGACGAAGAGTAAAGAGGACGAAGAGCAAAGAGGATGAAGAGTAAAGGGGACGAAGAGCAAGAGGATAAGGAGAACGAGGAAGACGAGGATGAGGCTAAGGAGGAGGTGGAAGAGGAGGAGGCCAACTAGACCGAGCCACCAAGGACGACCGAGTCCTTTCCGGCTCGTTCCCTTCAGGTTTATCTGCGCGGTTGACAGGTGACTGGAGAACACCCTCTACTCCTTTCCCTGATCCGTCCGGCGACAGCGGCGGCCCCGCGGACCCGGCCGCTCGCGGAATCGCGTGGCGTATTCCAATTTATTGCGGACGCTCGTCACCGGGGGTTCAACGATCGACGACGCCGCCGCCGCCGCCGCCGCTCGGAAACCATCGGCGGACCACCTGAGGCGCGCATCTCGGACCTAACCGCCCCGCAGCCATCGCGACGGTGCTTTATATCGCCTCGTTTTCCACGTCGAGCACAAACCGAACGGGCCATACCGACTACGGCAGCCCGGATACGCAAACTGGAGGCGAATAGGGAAACGTCAACCGGCAGACGGATCGCGAAGACTGT
>NC_135781.1:2616509-2623941 GCF_028453695.1 Augochlora pura
AGCCACCCGGACCTGGGCCAAGCTGCAGGTAACCCAAAGCACGCGTAGGCCACTTACCCCTAAAAATCGCAGCGACAGGGGGGGAGGGCCCCCGGAGCACAATGAGGGCCATCCACACTCGAGATTGCCAATCGATAGCGCCTTCCCCTTCCCCCCGTCGCGCCGTGCGCCTTCATTCATCCGCGGGTGGGTCGTTGCAATATTCAGCAACATCCAGCGCGAGCATGATCGTTCGGAAATTGGGTCAGCCTGCGTTATGCATCGAGCCGTTCATATTTGATGGGGGGGGGGGGGGGGGGGGGCAGCCCCGCGGATATTCTTTCCCGCGAACTTCCCCGTGAGCGATGTTTTCGAGCCGGCACCGCGCGCCTCCTCCTCCTCCTCCTCTTCTCCTCCCCCGTTCCTCGATTTTTAATCGTGAAACACGACCGCCACGGTATCTCGGGCAACAATGGAGCACCGGAACGCCGTCTGAATAATTCAGCGTGGCCTACGGCCCTGACTCCCGGCTCTCAGACGGCCCTGGTCAAGCGCCCGTCAGCCGATTCGACGCGCGGCCACTGCGACCGAGCCGCCGATCCATGGGCGAAAGTCAATTTACAAACTTTCATGGGCTTTAATTCGTTCCTTTTTGTCGAACAGATGGTGTTATTATCGATTATAATTTATTAAAATAGTAATAATGTTTAGATGATGTGGTGTAATAGTTGAGTCAGTCTGTTTTGAAATATCGAGACGTGGAGAGCGAAAGTCAGGTAATAATAATGTTATTGTTTAAATATAGAATTCTCCTAACGTATTTTTTGTATAGTTTATTGACCAATCATTTGGTTGGAAATATTTATGTCACTATCATAGGGTAATTCAATCTACTAAAATTCTTTGATTTTTTTTTTTAAATTGCTAAAATGAGACTTGTTTTATACAGAGCCTACTTTAATTCTCATTAAACGAATATCAATATTAAGTGCATCCCCCGCACCCCATAAACCCTACAATATTCCTAAAATAAATAATTCTATTTCAACCCCCTAGAAAAACAGTGAATTATTATCTCCAGTACAAAGCATAATTATTCATACATATCCAACAATCTTGCAAAAAATATTCGAAACAAAAATTACTCATTATTAACTTCTCTACAAATTAAAATATAAAAATGTCAAAAAACAATTCTTTTATTATTAATAAAATGCTGATCATCTCAAATTTTCAAATACAAAACTATATTTTTCTGATTGAATAATGCTTTAGCTGGTACCACGAATAATTCAACCACATGCCCGTACCATAACCTCAAAAAGGAATAACCTGAAGCTTCAAAAAAGCGTTAAAATAATTTCGCCGGCGAATCGGAGCTCGAGCCACACAGCGCGGCGACGAGCGTCGAAAGGGCGTCCGATGAAACGATTCGCAAGCACGGCCGCCATTAATTTTGCTCGGGCCTCTCTAATTGGACGTTTGACACCCCTAATACCCCAACGGCGCGCTTATGAAATTCGGCTCTGTCGTTAAACCGGGGACGAGATAACCAGCGCGTACCGGCAACGACCAAACAGAGAGAGAGAGAGAGAGAGAGAGAGAAATCGACTCCGCCGTTAATCGCTCGATACGATATTACCTAGCCGGTGGTTGTCATTCCGGATCCAATTCTACCGACTCGTTTACGTTTCCCACTGTTCCCAGCGCGTTCTACCGCCGTCGGAGAGAATCGTTCGAGTGGCGTCGGATCGCAAAAATTTCACCGGAATCGATTCATCATCGGCCGAATATTTGATCAAAATGAACGACGCCGGGGTCTTGCGGCCGTGGCGCAATCGAACTCGTGAAATTATGATTCGAAATGAAACGCGTTCCCCGTTACCGAACCGCTCCGCCGGACACCGCCACGCGACCCAGAAAAATGTGATTGTCCTGAAATATGCATTGTTTGCCCGAGATGACTTTAAACCAGGTGTTCATTATTAACGCGCCCCACCTTTACGGTCAAACGCGGAATCAATTCTCGTGGTCGATTCGATGCGTCCTCAGCGCTTATTTTTTTATATAAATTGTTACTCTAACGCGCGAGAATCGTGGATTTATATAGAGAGAAATATAGTTTAAATAAAGATTGTTTTTATGCTTTTCTGAACAGTTTATTCAATTTTTATTTAACTTTTAGGATATGTCAGGTTATGTCATAACTTACATATACTGATGGTACTTGATTGCTACTTGAATTCGTGTATTTTTATGTTAGGTTATATGAGGTTATGTCATAACATATTGATGGTACTTGATTGCTACTTGAGTTAGTGTATTTTTATGTCAAGGTAATACAAAAGAATTTATAAAAAGAAAACAAGTGGGAATTTCTTAAAATGATTTTGAAAGATTTGTACGTCAGAGGAGAGGCTAAAAATTGGTATAGAGAAGTTACGATATTTATTGTATATTATAGTATTTATATAGAATATTCTTAGCGGTTAATTGACACAAATTTCGCCAAATATTTTTGTACGCAATTCTTAAAATCTACACAGATCTATAGATCGTTAAATTACACCGATCTATAGATCGCTAAATGACACGGATCTATAGATCGTTAAATTACGCGATTATTCACCCTTATTAAATCAAAGGTATTTCAAGCTCACCAATAACATTCCAATAAAAATTAAATATTATTTATCAAAAATTTCAATTTCTCCAAAGTACTTTCAGCATTCAAACTTACAAATTTTGTAGATCATTGCGCCAATGCGTTCCAGTGGCCGCCGCAGAATCGCGCGCCAAAGCAGAAAACGATGATTCGACTCGCGGCGTCGCAGCCACGCGAAAGATGCGAGCGTAACGCGATCCGCGTTTCGTTAATACCGATCGTGGGACGGTGTCCGTGTGGGTCGGTCACCAAAGGCGAGGATCCACGGCTCGGTTCGGGAGGGGGAAGGCTTCGGCGATATTTGCATCGCGGCACAGAAGCCGCCGGGGTATCCGAAGGTGGTTACCTACGCACGAGATTGCGCGGCGACCGATGAAGAAACGAACGGGTCGAAAGGATCTCGAGATCCAGCCGGACGATAAGCTAATGCCACGTCCGCGATGGCGTTATAATACGGTGCACTTCTTCGTCTTCTCCTTCGATGCACTTCGTCTTCTCCTTCTTCAACGATGCACTTCTTCGTCTCCGACGATGCGCCGGTACGCGTCCCGATAAAACGCGACCGTCCGCGCGACGGATTCGTCCACGGATCGCTCCATTATCAAAAAGACTTTGCCCCCGATGCCACGTCCACACGATGATCGCTCGGTTTCGATTGCGTACGTCATCGCGGCAGAGACATCGACGCGCGCGCGCGCGTCTCGAGCGATTTTATTCGCCTGTCGCGTTTCAATAACGCGTTTGCGATCGACGATAGCGTATCGCCTCTTCGATTGCTTCTGGCCTCGACGCCTCGATGAAAAATACCGAAACGTTCTTTATCGCTGATTTGTAATTGATATACTGTGACCTAAGTCGGCCAATTTTTGCGAACGCTTCGCAGGCTCGTTCGCGGTGCCGATTCGTCGCGGCCTGTCACCTTTGATTTGCTCCGCTCTTTGTCTCGGTGATGCACGATTTACACGCGTTTTCGATCTTACAGCGTGTCCGTCAATCGCGAGCCTATAGACGATATGTTCCGTAGAGTTAAAGCGTGTCTCCTTTCTGTTGTTAATTGCAAATCATTCGTACGGCTGTCGCTGGTATTTCTGATAGCGAGTGCTATAGTGTTGCTCTTTTAATGAAACAGCGCACATTTTTAGCTCTTTTTATACATAATATCCTATTAAATTTACATTCACGTCTTTTTTTGTATAATGTGTTTGTCAAGGTTTTTTGTTTCTGTAAATTTAATAGGATATTATGTAGTTTGATCGTATTAAAGCAGACATTTTTTAACTTATATGTATGGTTATCTTAGATTTTTATTATAAACTGTCTTATAAAATGTCTTCGAGTGCAAAAAGTTGAATAAATAAAGAAATAGTTGAACTCACCATCTAAACACGTCTCCACAACTAAAACTCTATCTCGGTCCACCGCGGATTCTAATCAGCCAAAAGCGACGACCATGATCGTCCGCGCGAAGAATCTGCAACGACGTAGCCTATTACTCTATTTTCAATATTCCCGTAATGCGACCGGACTGGATTTACAGTCGGCGACGAGTAGCGCGGCAAAAGTGCGCCGGCTCGCCCCGGCGAAATCTGTCTCGCAAGAGAAACTGCGATCGCGGCCGGTTCCAGGCCGAACGCATTATGTATCTCGGCTGCGGAACGATAACGATTCCGCGCGAGAGCTACCGACAATGCAGCGAGAGACGGTGCTCCCGTGGCCGTGTCTCGGTAGCTCCTTTCGTTTCGAGTTGGCGACGATAGCCCGGTATCGGCGGTCGTTAGTCAATGATACACGCGTTTCGGTTCCCTCGGCCGGTGCACACGCTACGCGCGCACGTAGGCGTCCCGGTATCAGCTTTGTTCCCCCGGTGGAACGTACCCGGGATTTAACGGCGATGCGGCGCGAATTTTCGCGAGCCTGGAAATCGTATTTCGTCGGCCGTTATCGCGCCGCGGCGTTGATAACGCCTGGGGGTCGGCACAGAGTTTCGATAGTGAGTAAATAAGAAGGCGTCGGGTACCGTGGAAAGAGCTGATCTCGGCGGTCATTTTATTGGCTGATCCTTGGACAGCGGCTGGACGACTATGACATTTTTTATTGTACTGTATTTATCGCTAATTTCATAGATTCAAGTTATTGATATAGTAAATATAGTAAGTAAACTTTCAACTTACTTTCACCAGTTAACATAACTTAAATTTTTAAAAATTAAGAACATAAAGCTTCTGCACCTAAATGACTAAAATAATCTTCAAACAAATGAAAACAAACGAAATTATTATAAATATAGAATTGTATAAAATACATAAAGTATTCTAGCTTCGCTCAAAAGATTAATATTTTTTGAACTGTACATTTCAATATAAATCTTTCGAAACAATTTCAGAAATATCCTAAACCACCCAACGGACCAGCAAACCAATAAACAGCAATTTCGCCGAAGAACAGCGCTATCAATCGACAACAGACAATGGCGCGGTGCCGAGCAGCCACGGGACATTTTATCTTCGTTAGCCGACACGATCGACGTCTCGCAAAAGTGACAAATCGCTTCGGTCCGCGAGCTCGAGAGCACGTAATCTCGCGTTGTCTCTTGTTCTTGCCGATCCGTGGACGCGATCTAAACATTCCGCTGGCGTCCGAGCACTCCGAGATCCGTTACACCCCCACAGTTTCCTGGATCCTTGCGCGACCCGGGGGCGAAAACGTCCAATAAACCACGCGTTGCGCAAACGCCACGGTAACGCAACACCGAAACGCGCGGGGCCGACCGTAAGGAAAAGAGTATCTCGGCCGCGCGGACTGTCTCGTAATCTGGGACGACGTGGTGGTGGTGTCCCCCGATTGGAACACAGAGCTCTGTTCCGGATACGCGGCGAGAGTACGTGTACGCGTGTACATCGGCACCCCTTCCGCCTGGTAATCGATGGCGATCAAAGCCCCCCGGGTGTACACCGCGGACCGAGCGGTCTCTAATCCGAGACGGAAGGGTTAGGCCAGCCGAAATATTTGCACGGCGCGGTGCATACGTTATACGGCGATTTCTCCTGGCTTCGGGTGTATGCGTTCGCGCGACCGAGAGAACGAGCCTCCGAACGCGGAAACAATAGGGGGCTCGGCTTCTAGGAGAGACCTTTCGCGCCCGCGTTTACAACTATTCAGTCCCCACGCGGGCAAATGCAGTGGCGGCGGCGGCAATTTGCTCTCCCTTTCTCTCTTGCTCTCTCGCTATGGATTTCTCGGCTCCTCGATCGACTCTCTCTCTCTCTCTCTCTCTCTCTCTCTCTAGCTTTCTCGGCTCCTCGATCGACTCTCTCTCTCTCTCTCTCACTAGGCTCCTCGATCGATTCCCTCTCTAGCTCTCTCTCTCTCTCTCTCTCTCTCGACTCTCTCAGCTCTCTCTCTCTCTCTTTCGACTCTCTCAGCTCTCTCTCTCTCGACTCTCTCTCTCTCTCTCGACTCTCTCAGCTCTCTCTCTCTCTCCCTCTCTCTCTCTCACTTGATATTACTCTCTACCTCTCCTTTTCTCTGTTTCTCCCTCCCTTTCTCTTTCTAACTCTCTCCTTCTCTCTCTCTCTCTCTCTCTCTCTCTCTCCCTATCCGGCTCATTGTCTCGCGTTCCCCGCGTCACTCTCGCTCTCTTCTGTGCCGGCTGTAACGCGTCCAACGTGTACAAGAGCAATAATAAATGTTGCTTTATATACAGTCGGCCGGGACACCGTGTGTAGTATGTATATGTCTGTGTATATGTATACGTCCGTGCCGAATGGTTCGCGCGATCGGTATTCAGCTACGGCTTTCTAATACGAGGGACAATGACTGGGCAAAGGCGCCGATCCCCGTGGCTACTAATTCGCGGCCGCGTTGGAAACGGCTGTGCCGCTCGCCTTTCGGCACGCCGCGTGAATTCGTTCGCGGTGCACCGGTTTAACACTTGGTTTACAGAGATTTGTTATGTGTATGTACTGCATTGATTTCGTACTTGGTTTACGAAGAGTTTTTATGTAATTATTGCAGTGGTTTAATACTTGGTTTATAGAGACTTTTTTTATATAATTATTGCACTGATTTAACACTAGGTTTACGTAAGAATTATTTTTCTCGTCTAACCTTAAAATAACCCCATAGGGTTACCAGTAACCACACAACATTTTTAATAAAACATATAAATTTAAAAATAAATCTTTAATAAAAATAAATAGTCCATAAGGATATAAATGAATACTAAATAATATTTTAATTACTAAGATTTCATTTTAAGACCCTTCCAACCTCGCAACGTCACTTATATTTAAAAATAGAAAGGGTTAGTCCTAAAGTTAACAATTGAAAAGCGTCACATTTGACCCAAGCTAAATTAGTATACCTCAAACGTTGTAAAAAAATAATTAAACCCTTTTCTTTATCACAAATGCTACGCTACCATTGGTGAACTCTTGATAAGGGATGATTTCTTCAAGATGAATAGGATCACGCGATCCGTTGTCTTCGACGGCTGACGGCGCGTACACGGTAAAACACTCGGTAAAGATGGCAGGCGATAACCACCATCTTTCAGGCGAGGATTCATTAGTTAGCTATCAGATGCGGTTGAAAGGCGACGTACGGACAGCGATTGAAATCGTTTTCAACTGGTCGCGAAACAACCCGCGAACGCGTTCCCGTGGTAATTTAACTTCGCAGCTGCGTCGAGCACATGTGCACGGTAATGCATCCGACACCTTGGAAGCGACGGCTTGTCCGAATTGTTTCGGATAAATATTCATCTGAGACGATCGTTCGAATATGATT
>NC_135781.1:2624441-2628551 GCF_028453695.1 Augochlora pura
ATTAATAGTCGGAAATTTAATAATTATTAACAGTGATTGATAGTTAAGAAATCTAATAGCTGTTATTAGTTATTAATAATAAGGAATTTAATAGCTATTAATAGTTGTTAATAATAAGACAATAGTAAGAAATTATTGTAAAACGGAATAGCATCAGAGTCACCGCTCGATTGCAAAAGGTTAATTGGAAATTAATCATAACAAATATAATTACCTCAAATAAAGATATATTAAAAAACTAATCACTACAAAATATTACAAAAATTTCCAAATATTCTTTAAAAATTAATAAAAATTACTGAACACTATTACCAATCCCATAAACCCAGTATTAACATAAACAATGCAACAGCACATCTCAGCAAACTAATTAAAGCCCAGTTTCCACAACTCAACCATTAATAATACTAACGCAAATAAACTCTTTCCCCAAAATTCCTCAACTTCGCCATAAACCATCGACTCTCCCACAAGATAACAAACACCATAATCAAATCTCCCAAAAACCACACAAAAAAAATACATAATCGCAAAGAAAACCGCGGATATTAAAAATCCGTGCTCGAACACGCCATAAAAGTACGCGTCGTCCGTCCGCCGTAGGAGGCGAATTCAAGGGCCCCCCCCCCCCCTCCCCCTCACGCCGAATAATAGACAGCGGTCGTTCCCGTTGAGTCATCGAGCGTAGCTCGAAGACGCTTTTGTGCCTCTCGAGTGAGCAGAAAGAGGAACGAAGGTCGCGGTCCCTTTTGTCGCGTCGCGCCACCAAAAATCGCCTCCACCTACGTGGCCGGTTATTAAAAAAGGAGCAGAGACCCGCGCCGGCAAATAACGAGACCATATCTCACGCTCTCGGTGAACGCGTTCTGCGCGTGGGGGCCACCGAGCTTTATTTTAATTTCTATTACATACAAATTAAAATGATTTATAATGAAAAAGAATTTTAATTTCTATTACATACAAATTAAAATGATTTATAATGAAAAAAAATTTTAATTTCTATTATATTCAAATTAAAATAATTTTTACGCAAAGCAGTCGACGCATCTGAGAAAATCGTGCTGCTACCTCACTAGGTCGAAAAAGGGTTAATAGTAATCGAGCGCCACACGGAGGATCCCAAGCTCCGTGAGGATCCTAGAGAATCGACTCTCCTACAAATGCAGGAGAGCAGCTCCCGCGGACCACACACAGAAACGACGTCATGCGGCGTTCCATTTCGAGCACGGGGCCCCGAAGACGTCGCCGGACGCGGAACGGACGCGCTCCGAATTCCGGCAATCGTAAAAATAAAATTAGATCGACCCCGGGGCCCCGGATCGATGGTCCGTTTGCACCTGGGCCGCGTGGCCGCGCGGGGACCTCTTCGAATGGGAACCGTCTCTCTCTCTCTCTCTCTCGATGGGACGTCCGATCGTAAAGCCGGTCGCGTCGGTCACGGTGGAGTTTTGCGTCGAAATTCCCCTCGGCGGGATAAAAACGGGATCTAATTAGACGTGGTTGCTTTTATTTCGTATCGTTCCGGGCTGGTTATTTACGGGGAGCCAAACCTTACGGAGGACGGCAAGTGGGACCATGGTAACAATTTTTCACAAAATTTACATTTCTAACAATTTTTCTAAAGCTAAGCTTTGTTTACGTCAAAATTATTTTGCGACGGTCTAATTATATGAAAATTATTTTGGGACGTTTTATTTATATAAAAATGATCTTGGGACGTTTTAATTATATAAAAATTATTTTGGACAGCTTAATTATAAAAAAATTATTTCGGGACTTTTAATTATATGAAAATCAATTTTGGGACGGTCTAATTACATAAAAATTATTTTGCGACGTTTTATTATATAAAAATTATTTTGGGATGATTTAATTATACAAAAATTATTTGGGACGCTTTAAGTATATAAAAATTATTTTTCTATGAATAGATCAATTTCATTGGTAGCCTCCAAGTCGCCGCTCGTGTCGAAAGGGTTAATTCGTCGCGGCGATTTTTACGCGGCGTTTCGCGGCGCTGCTCGACCCGGTCGCGATCACGTGGGTGTTTCGCCGGCCGTTTCCGATGGACAGGCACTCTCCGCGAAGGAGACGAGATAACTACACGGGTTTGCTTTTCGAAGGTGGAATCCCCGAGAGCTGTAAAACCCGGACGATCGTCGTCCCCCGACGTTTTCCTATTCGGCTCGCTGCGCGCGGTTTTTAATCGGGAATCGTCGCCGCGGCATGCGACGGTGTTATTCGGCGAAGTCAGGCCTGGATTGTTAAAATCTTCATCGGTGGATCGTCCTTCTGGCGGTTTTTCACGGTCGGAGGAACATGCTTTAGGACGATGACGTTGTTCGCTCTACGAACGACGAGAGCGGAGCTCTTTTTGAGAACGATGGAATTTGTTCTTTTATTTCTTTGTTTATCGAGGCTATGGCAAAGTTATTTGTTCTTTTATTTATTTATTTGTTGAAGAAGAAGTAATAGCTAGGCTGTTAATCTCTTGGCCTATAATATCGTGTTAGGTTTGTTATAAAAATTTAATATGTGATTTATTAATTGAACCTTAAGCAGAAATAGTGCGTATTGTTTTATAACAAAGCCAAGATTAGGTTTATTTAAACTTCGTCCATTCAACTTAAATCAATTTATCGTGCCAACCAATTGGAATTCTTGATAACAATTTTCTAACAGTAAGCAAACTGGTCCTTCTAACCTAAAAACTAACCTAAAAAAATTTACATCGCTTGAACTAATTACGAAAGAGTTATCTTGCTTTAAAAGGTGCACCGAGTACTTTCTACGTCGACTGTATATTACGTCTAAACTCGCTGGAGCTTCGAACAAATATATTTAAATAAAAAAATTTAAAATCAACAAAGTTTAATAAAGTTCAACAAAGCTTAATGAAATATACTACAGTTCACAACAAAATTTAAAAACCTTAAAGAAATATAAATATCAACTTCCAGTAACTTACAATAATAATAATAATGGTCTACACCATATAATATTCAACAAGTGTTCCCTCAAGAAAACTACCCCCAAACCCGGCTTCTTAAATCCGTAATCCGTTTTCTACATATCGATAGTCGCCGTGGGACAATCCCACACAAACAAACAAACAAACACACACACACGCGCGGACGTAAACACACACAAGAAAGTAGCTAACAAGCTTGAAACGCAGTTAAGCAGCTCTAAGGTGGCTAAGGAGAACCGAGGAGGGTTAATCAAAGCGCCTTCGGCTTTGACCGGGCATTATCCCATCACAGTTCGCGGCAATCAAACGCAGCCCGCCGAGGAATACGGGAATCATAAGCGTGGACTGTGGCAATTTAATTAGCGTTAGGATCCCGCCAGAAAATCCGCACGTCGGAGATCCGGATCCGATCCGTCCGGGGCGCCGAGGCGACTGTGAGATCGGCGGCGGCGGCCTCGCCGGCGACCCAGGCCGCGCCGGGCACAATGCCGCTTAATCCCTTAACTAGACCGAAGAGATCTATCCAAAGACCACCGATTCCCGGCCAGGTAGATCGGCGCGCCGTGCCGGCGGACCCCGTTCCTCAAAGGCCGTATCTGACCGGTCGTGCACGATATTGTTGAGGCAAAGGCCGGGGCGAACGCTTCGCGTCGTGGCATCGCATCGCGTGCATTGCGGATCCCTGCCACCCCCCTCGCCCCCCTCGCCCTCCCCGTTCCGACCGTCTCTCCCTATCCTCTCTCCGGGTCTCTCCTCTCCGGGGCCTGTCTATTAATTGCCCGATACAACGTGGGCGGCTTCCGCGCCGTACTAATTGCTCCGTCGAGATAGCACGGAAATAATTCGTGCATCGTCGTCGCCGGAGACTGTGGGATCCGCACGGCCGTCCGTCGACTAAGCAAGCTGACCGAGGCGAAACGAGGAAGACCACGAACCGGCCGCCGATGCCGCCGACACACGAAATATCACGGGGGTTGACCTTTGCCCACTAATCGTGCGGGACACTGACAAAGTCCCGTCAGGATTGCGTTCCCGCCTCGCTGTCTGTACGCTGCTCGCCACGGCACGGGGAGAGAGGCGCGGAGGGAAAGCCGCTGGGAGACGGCCAGAGAGAAGAGGAGAGAGAGAGAGAGAGAGAG
>NC_135781.1:2628651-2652165 GCF_028453695.1 Augochlora pura
GTGTTAGGGGGATTCAGTTTAGATCGAGTTCGGGTTACCCGAGCATGCCGGGAACTTAGTTTTACGGAGTTCGCGCAAACGAACTTTTTGTTATTAACATTTCAGTGAGCGGTCGATTACGTTTCTGTTATTACAGGGTAAATGTACCGATATTTTTATATTTTTACATGATAAAATAATTTTGGCTCTGAATAGGCCAACTTTGGCTAAAGATATCTTCGTAAAAAGTTATTGTAGAACGATAATTTGTTCCTTGAATTGAAGCTTGATATTTCTATTTTAAAACAACATTTCTCGATTTTAATTTCGATGCACTGTTATCTCTGTAAACCTTTAAACGCGAGGCCTTGTTTCTCATACTGAAAAATGCAGAGGTTACTTTGTACTGCTGTAATTTTGAGAAATAAAATTGCATCCACGTTGCATTTTTTTTTAAATTAAACAAGAAGGATTGAATTTTATTAGACTGTGAACGACGTCTCCGGAAAAGAATTTTACAAAATCATCTCTTCGAACTTGATTCAATCAATTCAGCACCATTTATAGACATCCCCTAAAATCACCACACCCAGATCCACGTGTCCAGCCTTCAACCACGTCCTGAAAAATCGTCAATTAATTTTCCAGATCCAGAACAGTATCATATTTCTCGATCTCGCATGGTTCGCGCGGTCGGCCGATCTCCTCGAGCGGTCTGTTTATTAGGAAAGCTGAGTTGCCGGGGGAATGGGCGGTGTTTGAGTATCGCTCGCATAAAGCAAGATGAAAACTCGAGAGATCGAGAGATGGAGAGAAAGAGAGAAAGAGAGAAAGAGAGAAAGAGAAGCGGCTGCTACGATTCCTGCGTGGAGGCACGCGGTGCGTGATGCTGCATCCCGGGCGTCCGCCCTCGCGTTACCCGGCCGTTTCTCTCGGCCTCGCCGCATCGTGTGTCGTCGTATTTTTGCGTGTAAGCCGGCAAACCAGAAGCCCTCGCGCGTCTGCCCAATGGAAACAGCATCGCGAGGTCCGGTTGGCCAAAGAGAGAGAGAAAGAGAGAGAGAAAGAGAGGAAAGAAGGCTTTATGCATTGGCAACTTTAAATCACAGCCTGGAAATAACTTACGTATGGATAGATAGCTATTACTATAAAGCTTACGAGGGACGTGCGTGCGTGCTCGGCAAGAAAGATGCGTGCTCCGCGCGCGCGCCCGCGAGAGAGATCATTTCTGACCTTCCCGGCCGCTCTTCCCCCCTCCTCCCCCTCTCTCCTCTTATCCGGCGATCCTTTCGATCCTCTCCGATCCTTCCGCGCTTTGTTTCTACTCCCTCCCGCGAGCAACTGTCGGGCGATAACGATACCGACGCGCTCCGCGGATGATCCCGCGTTATTTATCGGCGTTTGTCGACGCCGCGCGCCGGATTTAATACCGGCGCGCCGCGCGGCGGACGTGAGATACGCGTGGGACGCGTGAGAAAATCGACCCGCCGCGGCGCGCTGGAATCTGGAAGATCCGTTTCGATGGCTCGCCTCTCGCCGGGTCCCGTCGAGAGCGCCGCGGAGTGTTTACGCGCGGCCGGGAAGAGACATCGACGCGGCGGTGCCGCGCAAGCGATGCGCTCCCATAGCGCGGACGACGGCCGCGAGCTTATCCGAGTGCGTTAAACACACAAGTTCGAAGTGGCCGCGGCGATTTTTTTTCTTCTAGATTCCCATCGAGACCGACGATCGAAACGATGACGGAAACGAGACGATGGAGATATGGCGATGGTTGGAAGGCGACGCGGACGACGACGGATAGGGCAATGTTAGACGACGATGGAGAACGGCGAACGGCCGTTCGAGCGCCCGTGATTTATCCGTCTCGTTAATATTTAATCAGGATTAAATTGTCCGGCCGATCACGTCCTTCGGCCGCGGCCGATATTTATTAACGACTCGGCCTTAATCTTCGGAAATGTGTCTTTCGGGATCGTGGGGATACCAGCTAGTTCGACGGGATCGTTGCGACCGCGGATCTGCCCCGGAATTCCCGGCTAATTTTATGCGGCGGGACGCGCGTTATAGAAACAGAAGGTTGTTAAGGAGATGAAATACGAGGCTCGCAAAATCAAGGACTACCTCTCTTTCTGGCTTGCTCTCTTTCTCAATCTTTTCTCTATATTGCTCGATTCCTTTTTCTGTCTGACTTTTTGTTTGTCTGTCCGTCTCCCTCTCTCTCTCTCTCTCTCCCCCTTCCCTCTCTCTCTCTCTCTCTTTTTCTCTATTCTCTGCTTATTTTCTCTTGATTCTCCCTCATGTTCTCACTATTCTCTATCCATTTTCTCTTTATTCTCTCTGTCCCTCTTACTATTCTCTCTCTCTCTCCCTCTCTCTTTCTCTCTCTCTCTCTCTGTCTCTCTCTCTCCTTTTCTCTATTCTCTGCTTATTTTCTCTTGATTTTCCCTCATGTTCTCACTATTCTCTATCCATTTTCTCTTTATTCTCTTTGTCACTTTTTCTCTCTCCCACTCTCTCTCCCACTCTTTCTCTCTCACTCTCTGTCTCTCTCCATTCTCTGCCCATTTTCTCTCCATTTTCCGTCTTATTCTCACTATTCTCTTCTTATTTTCTCTTTACTTTCTTTGTCTCTCTTTCATTCGCTCTCTCTCTCTTTCTCTCTTACTCTCTGCCTCTCTTACTATTCTCTCTCTCTCTGTATTCCCTGCCTATTTTTTTTGTCCTCTCTACGCTGTGCCAATTTTTTCTTTATTTTCTTAATTTCTCTCTCTCTATTTCCATCTCTCTTGATCTCTTTTTCCGTCTGTCTGTCTCTCCCTCCTCTCTCTCTCTCTCTCTCTCTCTCTCTCTCTCTATTTCCACGGCCGTACTTGAAAGGATCGCCCCACGGCGACGTCGGCTAAGTGTTAGCACGAATGAACACATCGGACCGTTTCCGTGAAATATCGTTATTGTACCCATCGGATAACATTCGCATAATCGACTAATTCCGATGGCTAAACTCATCCCGGACCCACGGGCTCTCTATCTTTCGTTCGGCGTGCACACCGTCATCCCGCAAATATTCAACGGGAGACGAGAGCGAGCCGAGCGATGGAAGCGATCGAAACTGTCGTAAATTAACGCGTCGACTCTCTGGTAAGTGCGTTCCTCTTTTTTTCCTCGTCTCATCCTCTCTTACCCTCTCCTTCGCTCTTTCTATCGATCTCTGTTACTCTCTATCCATCCATCTCTCTCTCTCACTCTCTATTTATCTTTCGGTTGGAAAAGAGAGGCGTCGCTTATATAAAATAAATATTTCGATAAATTTTCCCGCGCGCGATAAAGACGGCCGGGACCGGGCGACGGTCGAGCGAGAACTTCATTCGTCATCCCCGAATAAAAACTTCACTTAATCCCGGATTATGCTAATGTATGCTGTTACAACAACAATAATAATGCAGAATACAAGCCTTAAGAGCCCCGGACAGAGAGGAGTAGGACGACGACGACGACGACGACTCGGTTCCGTTCGCCATGGTCTCGTTCGAGGCTTTTAAAAGCACACGGATTCCGGAGCGTCTCGTAGGCGACAATTTGCAGAACTTTATCTGGCCCGGTCCGCGGACGTTTTTCGTTCTTTTCAATATTTCTCGGCCGATATAACTGGTCCAATCTGTGTCCGATTGACCACTTAATGATCGAATTTCTGTTGCGACGCTATAACGCTTCCAAATGGGGAGGGCCATAACCGTATAGAACATTCACACTTCTGGCCAAACAACCAATATAACCTTATCGCTGGAAAATATTTTACTACTCGCGTCCTCGGCGGACCTGCTCTCTCTCTCTCTCTCTCTCACATTCTTTCTCTCTGTTTCTGACTCTGTCTCTCTTTTTCTCACTCTTATAGAACGAAATCGGCATCGGTGACTTTTATGCATTCGAAATTAACCAGCCTAAGTGACCAACTTGCGTTATCTTCAAACTAGTATTCGATCCGCGGTACGTTATGCGAAACAGAGATTTTATAATTCTCAGAAACGGAAACCAAACTGAATTTTTTTTTTTTAGTCTTTTTTCATACTTTCAACATTGTTGAGGACAGTGTCGGTTACAGATTCTTTTAATGTCGTCATAGTTTTCTTATTCATTTGGAACAAGTGTGGAATAAATGTTTGAAATTTTTGGTAGATAAAATAGATTATTTAACAAATGTTGCAGCTGTTGTAACATTTATAATACGTGTTGATGTCTTTTATATATGTATAACAGATTCAAGAAATAAAATAAGATAACAAAAATAATAAATAATACTAAAATAATGGAATAATAAATAGTATTAAAATAATAAAATAATAAGAATAGTAAACAATATTAAAATAATGAAATAATAAGAATAATAATCGATATTAAAATAACGAAATGATAAAAAATAAATTATTAAAAATAGTAGGAATATAAATCAATTATACATTATTTCCCCACAATTTATCCTTGCTTCATAAACACAATACTTCCTCGACTCACAAACTCCCCTCCCTCAACCCTCTAAAATCCTCGCACACCATCGAAATATTTCAACCCCTTAATACATCCCTTAGAATTCCACCAAACACCCGATAAAAGGACCCCCGTCCGAACGGAGCGCAGAATTTTCGGCGCATCAACCTTAGCCGTCGCGAAGCCGTGAAAAAGTAATCCAATAATCTGTGTCTCGCGTCCCGGCGAAAGTGGCGCGGCGTTAACTGGTTCTGAAAGGCTTTCGCGGTCGTCGGCGCCGCCGCCGCCGCCGCCGCCGCGGCCGACGGAAAATCGTAACAAAGATTGATCTGAAGGGAAATGGCTCGTGCGCCCGGATCCCCGTGACGGCAATCGTAAATGGAACATGTCTGATTTACGCGTGGGACAGCGCCGCGGGAGGGGTGGACCATCGCCCGAGAAAGAACGCAGGAAGCACGGGCGGAAGACGAAACACAGAGAGAAGAAAGCGGTGCGCGGAGGCCGGGAGCGTATCCGAGACGGGTCTCCCCAGTCTCTCGGTTTCGCGAAGAAAGCTCGCGGGGCTCGCAAGCCGTCGTTGCTGAATATCATTTTTTCCGCTCGAGGAAATTTTCACTTTTTCGTGCGTCGCCGAGCGTCGTCGGCGTCTCGCCCCTTCGAGAGGACAGACGCAATATGGGGGGAGGGGGGGACGACGCTTCCGCTTATACGCGGGCTACGTCGTTGCCAGACGCGGCGCGTCGCGACTCGTCCTGTCGTTTGTCAAACGCGACGCGGGATCGGGGATCGCGAGAATCGCTCTTTCTACTCTCTTTCTCTCTTTCTCTCTCGCACTGTCTATATCGAGTGTTTGCCGATTTTCTCTTTGCTCTCTTTCGCTATCTCTTGTCTATCTATTTTCTACTCTCCCTCTTTTATTTACGTGTTTCCAATTCTCTCCCCCCCCCTCTCTCTCGCTCTCTCTCTCACTTTCTCTATTCTCTGCCTATTTTCTCTTGATTCCCTCTCTTATTCTCGCTATTTTCTGCCTATTTTCTCTTTATTCTCTGTCTCTGTCTCTCTCTCTCTCTCTCTCTCTCTCTGTCACACTCCCTGTCTCTCTTACTATTCTCCCTCTCTATTCTCTACTAATTTTCTTTTAATTCCTTCTCTCTCTCTCTTTCTCTCTCTTTGTCTCTCTTTGTCTCTCCTTCTCCCTTTGTCTCTCTCTCTCTCACTCTCTGTCTGTCACTCTTAGTCTCCCTATCTCTATCACCCTTTCCCTATGTCTGTCTCTCGCTGTCTCTATTCGCTATTTTCTCTCTCTCTCTCTCTCTCTCTCTCTCAGTTCTCTCCTAGCCAACGTCGAGGGAAATCGGCGTCGATTGAGACGCTTACGCGATAATGTCCTTTGCAGCAGACGCGGTGCGTCAGAAGAGGGTGAACGGTACCAGACGACGTCGAAGAATGCGAGAGACGCGTCCTTGCCAAGATATCGAGCGATCCTCATCCTTTTTCTCTAGACTCGCGAGCTTCCGCGGTTTCTACTCGCTGTTATATTACACGTGGGACGATATTATGAGATTAGAGGGAAAACATAGACGATTTGTAATAGAGAAAAGACTGTACGGTTTCTTAATTATATAACATTTGGAGTTCAATTGTTGCTTGTCTAATGTTCATTGTTGTGAACATTTAAATGGTAATTTAAATGATAAAATATTTGAACAATAATTAAAATAATTTAACATTCGAACAATAATTAAAATAATACGAAATTGAAGAATAATTAAAATAATAAAACATTTGAACAATGATTAAAATAATACAAAAGAGTATATAAATAATACAAAATAATAATACAGAAGAATAATTAAAATGATAAGATATTTAAACAATAATTGAATTGATAAAATATTTAAACAATAATTTAACTGATAAAATATTTGATAAATAATTGAAATGTCGACGAAAATTCCAGCCGGGGAAAATTCAGCGATTCCCGGCGACCCGTTTTCGGTATCGCTTGTCGCGACGCGTTCCACGCGACCGGCCGGTTTTTTGAAATCCGACAAAAGCCTCGGCCGATCACGGGACTAATTGCTCCGAAACGATATCAAAGATCCGATAACAGTCTGGGGAAACCTTTTGTGACGTTCGAACGGGTTAGGATCAAACGTGGGCAATTTTAATTGGGTTGACTCGAACGTTCGAGTAGAGCCGATTCCACCGGGCACACCGGGCACACCGGGCCGGGGTTAAATCCACAATTTCGGGATTGTATTAATAAATTTGCGCCCGTATTGTGGCGGCGATTGCGTTCGAAATGAATCCGCGCTGATATTACCGTTTATACGGGAATACGTTAGAAACGGACACGTTTAATTTGCTTTAATTGACTGCCGCGCATGTTTAATCGGGCAAATTCGAAAAATACAATATCCGGCTTATTAACGGACGGATTTTATGCGTAAGCGATTAAGTATCGACGGTATTTAAAAGTTAACATAACGGTATCGCGAAGTTTCGTCTTGTGAAATGATTATTTAGTTAATTATGAACGGAGACAAAGACATCAAAGGTGTGGGGTTATTAATTATTTATTAAAATATGTCATTTTTATAATTGTAAATAACTGAAAATATTATTTATATAACTATCAATAATTATAAGCATTACTCGTACAATTTTAAATAACTGTAAATATTATTTATATAACTAGCAATAATTATAAGTATCATTTATATAACTATAAAAATATCGTTTTTTAAGTCATCAATCAAATCAATATTTAATTATTTAAATAAATACAGACGCACGATATGTATTCGTTTGAGCAATTATTACAAGCTGAAAGGTACTAATTATTTATTAACAGAGAAATTTATCATTGACTTTTAGATTTCATGATCGTGTAATGAATATTGGATATTAATTTGAAACTTCGAATTCGACAGTTATTTTCAAGTGCCTTTTCGTTACCAGAAACGTATTTAATAACCGAAATTAATATGCGCCGCGTTCGAGATTAAAATCCAATTTCGAAATACTATTGAAGGATTAAACATTATTAAATATTATACTATTAAATACTTCATTATTAAATATTATACTATTAAAAATTTCATTATGAAATATTATACTATTAAAAATTACATTATATTATTCACGTCCTATGTTATTAAAATATTATTAGAAGTAATTTCGAATTTTTTGGAAATTATAATCATTAGTGCCTCGTATTGGTACTGTAACAGATCGCATAATTTTCTCAAGTCACTATAACACATATAATAATTAAAAAATTCCAAAAGTAACAATCTTAAAATTAAAAATTCCTGAAATCATTTCATCAAACTTTCTCCTTTACAAAAATTGCCTCCGCCGCTTTGTTTACGAGTTATTAATAAAAAAAACACTGACCAATACGCGTCGAGATCAACTGACGCGAGTTAGCCTAGCCAATGAGTAGAAGTAAGCCCCCTCCACTCGTTACCACGGCCACTTGATCTCGTCTCTTATTGGCCAGCGTTTTTCGTTAATAACTCGTAAACAAAGCGACGGAGAAAATAATTGTAAAGGAAAAAGTTACTTGAAATATTTCAAAGAACCGTACTGTTTATTATTGAAGAACGGCGCGAGCAGCCGAATCTGGCCGGTAACTGGAACATCGTTAAAATAAAACGGAAGTATATCAGCCGCGGCCCCGAGATCCGCCCACGCGAACACCGCCGGGTTGCACGGCGAAGATAGCGGGGTCTAAGCCGAGGTCACGGGATGAGCGCATTACCCTAAGCTTAAGCGTGCAATAAAATCGCGAAGCTAACGGCCGAGCGATCCCCGAGGCGTCGCGTCGCGCCGAGGTCAGAACGACGACGACGACGACGCGGCGCGATCGCCGAGGGAACCGTTTCCACCCCGGGGCCTCGAACGGGGCCCCCGCCGGCCGCCTTCGGGCCCGCCGGGCTCCGATAAACATTGCCGCGCGAGAGCACGTGCTAGAAACTCACCGTTGTTCGCGGGCAATCGCAGATAAGGGAACGCCGCGTAAATTTCCGCGGCGTCGTGGGCAGTCCGATTAAAAAATCATTATATTTCTGCGGCGGCAAATTGCCCCGATGCGAATCGCCCCGCGACATTTCCTCTCATTACGCGGCTATAGACCGTAGGTGACTATAGATAACTGTAGGTGGCTATAGATGACTATAGCTGAGTATAAGAGACCTTTGCAATCAGCGGATCGGAAACTTCGAACGTTAATTTAACGCTGTGTCAAAGGCGAATTATCCGGAAATTTGTTAAATTTGGTGTTATTGTTATTGTATTATATGAGTAAAATAATTTGTTAGTTTAGCTTGGAGTTTTACTTTGTCTACTTTGTTTAATTTGTTGCTTTAAAAATTAATTTACCCAGTTCTCAAAATTCTTCTCCAAAATTTATCCATACCACAATTTAATGAAACAATATTTGTAATAATCTGACACATTAAAAACACTTGTATACACCTATACAACCTGTAATTCAAAGAGAGAAGACAATCGCACACTTAACCCCTTGCACTATAAAAACGACTCAGACTCGTTACAAAGATTTCATACAAGTTCTAGTAAATATGAATATTATTAATTCATTTCAAATTTAATCCTTCTGTCATCGAACTACAAAAAAGATACTAAATAAAGGCGATACAAGAAATTGTTTAGTCCAAGAATTGTTTAATCCAATTAAAGAAAGTATTAAGAACGAACAAATGCTAATTAACACAGCGTGAAAGGAATCATATTGCAAAGGGTTAACGGCAAGTAAAATTGTCGAACCGGCGCCCCTAATTTCCCGAGGGACGCTCACCGAAAATTCTTCGACTTTCTCGCTTGATAAAATCGAAGCGAAACGCGATAGAGAGAGAGTGAACCGGTGAAAGGGTTCGATCGGCTTTCCTGAGCACGCCGCGATCGGAAGTTCGCTCTGCGGCAACCCCTCTTATTTACCTATCGGGGTGGTTTCGGGGATTTAGTGCTTTCCGCAGCGGCGGCGGCGGCAGCCGCGGGAGGGGAGGGGATGGAACGGCAACGTGTTGCTCCGTCCGCCTCTCGACTCCGCTTTTTCGGCGAAAAATCCGGTGTTCGACGGGTCTACCTGTGTGCCAGGGGTGGTTTCGTCTGGCGCTTGTTCCCCCCCATCCTCTCGACGATCGCTCGCTGTCACCGACACGCTTAACCCTTTGCACTCGAGCGGCGATTATGAAGCGCCAATGAAAATTCTTGTATAATTAACAAAATAATGTCAACCTCTTATTTATTAACTTACTTATTGTTAAACACTTATACCGCACTTTGACGAGTCCGACTCGTGATGGAATAATTACCAGTAATAAATAATTAAGTATGAATTTATATATTGTTGTTTAAAATTGAAATAAAATTCTAATCTCATTGTTATCAACACTTTATCGACCGGTAACCTATAAATCGGCTCCCCCCCCCCCCCCGATTGATAGCCTTAACAACCCTTAATTTGTTATCTATAATTTGTTATCTCTTCAATGTTATTATATCAATTTTTAAATATTAAATAACTTTCGCGATTAATAAGATAAATAAAATCGAAATAGATTTAAAATTATATAATATGAAAATAATTAGATAATATTAAAAGAAAGATATATATAAGTACTATACTATAGTTGGTACAATTTTGAGCAATTCTGGCTATACTCCAGTCGGTCAAAACAGCAATTTCGCATCTAAGCTCGAACCTGGCATCGAGTGCAAAGGGTTAATTACGCCGTCGCAGCCCTTCCGCCGTTATTGCGCCGCGAACATCTGCCGGGATGAACGCGCAGCATCGGGGGGAGGGGGAGAAAGCTCGGGGGGTGGCGTCCCAGCCCTCCCCTCGTTATCGATGATCGCGCGGAAAAGGTTCGAGCAGCTGCCACTTACCTGAAACAGAAAGAGAAATGTCGTTGGTGAGCGCAGGTGATTTTCGGCGTTGATAGCCGGCGCGGATAAGGGAGAGTAAGGGCCCGGTTTCGTTCGCGATTCTCTTTTTTTTTTATTTTCTCGCGCTCGAGTGCGGCAAGGGGCGCGACTCTCGACGCTGTTTGGGAAACGTAACGCGCCCGGCGTGGCACCCCTCCTCGAGCAAGGGAGGGGATGCCTTTGTTACCGGATTTTAAGCGTGACCGAGTGCGGCTGATTTCCACGGCGAATCGATCACCACCGGCGACGGTCGTCGATCGATCTACGCGCGTACAACGGGTTTGATAATTGTTGCGAAAATCCTCGCTAATGGGATCGTCGCCGCGCGGAAACGCGGACGAACGAGGCGTTTATTTTCTTGGACGGAAGTTGGACCGGTGCGAGTATATTTTTTGATTGTTTAGGGAAAATTATAGGTTAGTCGATTTTAAAATATTAATTAATTATATGACACAGTAAACATTTTCACGAGACATGCAGTAATCAATGTCTACAGTAAAAATGTCAAAAGTGCACCTTGCACTTATCTTCAATTTAACAATAGCCATCTAATAGCATTAATCATTATCACAATACAACTCTCATACAATCCCACACGATTTTACTCAATTTCCCTTTCCGCCCAACTTCGCTCGATCGTTGCACTTTTCGTGCCGCGTTTCCCCGAAAGAGTTACTACGACCATATCCCCAACCTGCTATATTAATTTTTCCACGCGCCGTTAATGCCGGCTAATGTAATGTCCAACCAGAGCGCAGCACAGGCTTTTACGTTCGCGTTTTCGGTTTCGGCTCGCGCGTTCGCGCCCCGGCAATTTATCAGATGGTAATTATTCATACGCTCTCGAATCGACGTTTAATACCGAATCGAATGACATAGAACCTACTATTAACCGTTTAAACCACGACACGGCCGGCCACTGTTGCCGTGACATTTAAATTGGTAGCGCCGCTAACGCTATAATGAAACACGGCTCTAAATTATCTGGCTAATGCGCGCGCGCGCGCGCGAAATGTTAATCCTTTGCGCTCGAAGACATTTCAACTGCAAATAATTTTTTTGGCTTCTAGTATTTCAATTTTATATAACAAGATTCAGATGGAATCGAGTCTCGTGGCTGATACAACAATTACACTTTCGACAAATATTTCGATCCAAGCTTTGGTGATATTTATAAAAATAATTTTGGAAGTTGTTACAACAATTTGAATGGCACCACTAAAATTGTTACAGCAATTGTTCCAAAATAATTTTTATATTACGAAAAATTAAGATTTGAAAAATTATTAAAAATATAATTGTTGTTGCATGATTTATAAGACTGAATTTCATATGCATAAAATACAATTGAAAAATATATTACAATTTGATAAAATAGAAATATTTTATGTCCGAGATGTTATTTTAGAACCACAGTTAAAATAGCTTGGAGGGTAAAGGGTTAAACCGCGGGGCAAGCAACGGCCGATATCCGGCTTTTTTAATTTTCCACAGTCGGTGAAACACCCATTTCGACGCGGCGGCGTGGCCCCCGTGATTAGGCGTCGCGTTGCACCGCTTGCACGGGACACCGTGAAATAGACGGGAACCGGACTACCATTCCCACGTTACTACTTTTACGAGCCGGCGGACGGGTCAGCTACACGTGTCCGCCCGTCCTACCATTATCTCGGGACACACGAAACCCACATATCTGAAATATCCCCGGTCGCGCGTCATTAGTACCATATCGTGTTCCCTCGACGACCTATTATTCTTCTATTATCCCACGTTCGACTCACGTATCGCCTCGCCTCGCCTCGCCGCGTCGGGGTCTTGTGCCTCGAACGACGACGAATCGACGACCGGACCCGTACGAACGAGAGGTTTCACCGCGCAGGTGAATCCTTTCACACCTAATTGGTGATACGTGTCTTGGATTTCTGGGCCGCTCGGTTTCCGATACCACGATCCCCTCGCCGCCCCGGTAATTGACATTTTATTCAATTAATGCTCGATTCTACGTTACCAAGCACTAACTTAGGGTATACGATGAAAGTTAGTTTGTCACGCGAAAATGGCGACGCTTTATTTATTTCTTAAAGGGTTGAGGCTTTTAGCGATAGAAAATGATTTAGGGTTGTTGACTGCAATTTTGAAAATATTTTGTAGTTAAATTGTTTTGTCATTTTTATTATTCGGTTTCTTATGTTTAGAATGTATTTTGTGTATATTATATTGTATATTGTACTGCGTATTATAGTGTGTGTTATAATATATATTATACAGTGTATTATAGTTCGTATTATACTATACATATATGATACTGTATATTATAGTTTGTATTATACCACATATTATACTATGCATTATATAATACTACACATTGTACTATGTATTATCCTATATATTATACTATATATTATGCTATGTATTATGCTATATATTAAACGGTATAAAGTTAAGTATATTTCCCTCCGATATTTGTCCCCGACATAAAAATCATAATAATCGGCAACGAACGAGGCGATCGATGTCATATTCGCATAACCGCTGAAACGACGACGACGCCGTCGTCGAGCGTCCACGCGGCGACGTCCGCTCGCGCTTATGCGAACGGAGCCACGGTGTGCTCGGGTCCACGGCTCGACGTGTGAGGTTTTTCACGCGGGTTCACCTGGTCGACTCCGGTCGAGGTTTAAGTGGGTGTCCGGGAGATAAGCGAGCAGGACTGGCATAACAGCTCGATAAACTCTCGTGTTTATTGGATCGTCTCGGTCCGAGCCTCTTTCTCTCTCTCTTTCTCCGGTCGGCTGGCCAGTCGGCCGGCGCACCGCCGGTTTTCGAATTTAGCCTCGGCCGCCACGTCCGCGTCGCTTTTTCTCTCGTTTCGCCCGGTCCCTCGATTTCCTCGGCCACTCGCGCGCAGAGGAGCGCGAGAGCCCTCCGCCGACGTTTTCCTCTCGCCGACCGACCCTTTCGCGCCGGCCATTAACCCCGGATTAGTGGGCCGCGTGGAATTTCGACACGCATCTCCGCGACGACGGTTTACGTTTCGCCGGATTACCCGGCAATTTTAGATGTTTTTCGAGTTGTGTTGCCGTGGGTGCTCGGTGGCGGATGGATAGCTTTTGCGCAGTTACCTGAATCGTTGTTCATTCCTATAGCATAATAGGTATAGTTATTAATCTAAAGTTGAGGAATTTTGTTGAGGAATTAGTGAATAGAATGCCTATTTCGCTTAATTAAATATGTATATTTTGTGTCACAAAAATTTATCTAATAGTGCGGAAATTTGATAAAAATCGTATAAAAGGATAAATATTGAAAAGGTAGCATAAGTGTCAGGAATGCATATTGATCATTTCCTGAGGTCATTTGAAGCAACTTTTTCCTTTACAAAAACTTTCTCCGCCGCTTCGTTCACGAGTTATTAACGAAAAACAGTGACCAATGAGAGGCGAGATCGGATGGCGCTCGTAGCTCATTGGTCACTGTTTTTCCTTAATATCTCGTAAAGTAAACCCCGGATTGCATTTTCGCTAAGGAAAAAGTTGCTTCAAATAACCTCAGGAACATTGCTATATTATTAGACATTTTTTAAAAAAGAAATTTAAAAAATTGTTAACAATCACATCGTTAGTATGAATCACAAGAATCAATTTTACATATATAAAATACGCTTCGTCACTTAAAATGAAAATACTATAAGCCAGAGAAATTATTTTATTTAATCATAGTTAAAATGATTTCGAGAGAAAAGGGTTAATTCATGGAATTTCTCCGCGTATTGTTTATACGTCGCGGCCCGCTTCGATTCAAAATCCGCGAGATGCTTTCCCCAACACAAATATTTTCCGTCGATTGCTTCGCGGAATTGTAAATCAGCCGGCAATTTATCGCTAACTATATCGCCGCTGTTCAACGTTGCCGTGCAACGGCGCCGATTATTTACCTTTTATTGCCTCTTTCGTGTTCCCCGTGACGCCATTTTGCCGGCGGCGAACCCGGGAGGAACGTTGGAAAACTACCATCCGGAGAGATTAAAGAGGACTTTTAGATCCGGCGGAACAATCGTAAACGGAATTCATATGCTTCCTTGGCTAACGCTTTCACTTAGGACTTTTAAATTACCGGCGGAACGATCATAAACGAAATTCATGGGAATTTCCCCTTTTTTAATTCTTTTAGTAAGAGAAAGAGAATATCGTCTACATTAACCCTTTCGGTACGAATACTCTGTCCGCCATGACACTCTCTTCGTACAAGGTTATGTATATGTATAATGTATAATAGTATAATGTATTAAATATTAAAAATCGTATTAAAAATAAAATGAATTATATTAAAATAAATATTAAAAAGAAATATATAAATATCAAATAGAACTATATAAATATTAAAAACAAATATACAAATATCAAAAATAAATATACAAAGAAAAGTGTCACCTAAACCACGTGGGACAGGTGCAAGTTATAAACCCGGCACCGAACAGTCCCCCTGAACATTCGCAATAGCGGATAACAAGACAGCGAACGGCATTATACCATCGTACAGTATCCGTGTCGATATTTCACCGGGAACAACAGTGAAACTCCTTTAGCCGGGAGAACATTGGCGAGATTGCTTCGGTGTTTTTGGAGCGCTTTTAAGAACGCGCCGGTAACGGAACCCGTAAACATTCGTCGCCGATCGTCTCTATTCATTCCGTAACGGAGCGGCGCGAGTCGCATCGCCGTCCGATAGATAGCCTTCTCGCACAGTTGGCAGCCGATCAAATCGCTATTCTTCCCGCGCGGAATTTCGAGGTCAGACGCGAGGATCGCGCGCGGGGACGTCGCGGTAACGGGAAACCGGAGGGAATTGAAATTCGACGTGCGATTCGCGGAGTCTCCGCGCGGCTATCTCTTCGGTGAGCTGAGATTAAAGGGAGGGAGGCCGATCTGCATTCTAACAGGGAGAGATAGAGGAATTGGGGAAAAGAGAGAGAGAAAGAGAGTGACAACGAGAGAGAGAGAGAGAGATTCTGAGATCGAAAGAGAGAGAGAGAGATTTTGAGATCGAGAGAGAGAGAGAGAGAGAGAGAGAAGAGAGAGGGAGATTCTGAGATCGAGAGAGAGAGAGAGAGAGATTCTGAAATCGAGAGAGAGAGAGAGAGAGATTCTAAAATCGAGAGAGAGAGAGAATTAGAGAGAGAGAGAGAGAGAGAGAGAGATTCTGAAATCGAGAGAGTGAGAGAAGGAGAGGGAGAGAGAGAGAGAGTAAAAAATAAGGTAAAATGGGAAAAAGAGCGAGAGAATGTGAGAGAGTGGGAGAGAGTTGCGTCGCCGAACTCCTTGCGTAGTTGCGACCGATTTACGATAGTAATAGGCGCTACGGTCTCCGCACGCGGCCGTGAATGCTAATACACAGCGTTTATAAAGTGGGCGTACTGTGCGGCGCTCCGTAGCAAATCCAATCAAAGGCAACCTAGGCGACGCCGTCTCATTTGCGAGCCGCGGCACGTTGCCTTACCTGCGCCCAAGATATCCTAGCGCGAGACTGTGCTACCTTCGCGCTTTTCAATTCGAAGCCCCGGGGAGGTGAAATTGATTCCGGTTACCTATTTTGTAATAGATACTGTGCGTACCTTGTCGCTTTCTTTACCTCGCGCTCTACTGGGGACAATTGTTATCTTTGTGAATGCATATTGTATATTGTTATGATTAATGTGTATTGTTGAGAAGAGGTCAACTTTTAATAAAAGCTGCTTTTTCTGCTTTTCACAGCCTATAGCTAGAATTTAGAAAATCTATATCTATATAAATCGGTGCCCTACATGTACATTGCATAAAAATCGCTCTACCTTGACAGAACCTATACACAAATAACCATCGTGAAAATCGACTGCTGTAGCTGCTTCTCAATTGATGCAAGAATGCATCACACCATGATCACGTCGCAGTATTTTCGCAGAGACAAATACGGCAGAAGGATCGCGGCAGATCTACGATTGTTCCATCGACGGTGTTGCGAACGGAGGAGCGAAGCTTAGATAACAAATACATCTTAACCAGCAATAAAGTGAACCCGTCGATGAAGCCAAGTTTGAGAACAGAGAAAGAAATAAAGAAAGAGAAAAAGAGACAGATAGAGAGAGAGAGAGAGTGCGAAGAGCTGGCGTTCGGCGCAAGCGAAGTCTGCAGCCGAGTAGCGTTGCACCTGGTGTCGCGGGAGGTGACAGCCGCGGTGCTACATCACGCGGCGATGTTCGAGCATCGACATAAAGACATCGCGTACCCGGCGGACAGATATCCGCGTCGAGGTCCTGTGTCGGCACCGCGTCGCGCCGCGCCGCGTCGTCGAATAGGCGTCGCACGCCGGCGCGTACATCGTGAAAATTTAAGGCCGTCGCGGTCCCGGGCGTATAAAGCATAAACAATGGCCCTGATAATCTGATCTCGCGACACCTTCTCCCCGGTGGAAGACGCGGGCTCGCACCGCGCGCGCGCGCGCGCTGGTTACACGCGGCGTACACCGGTCCTTCGAAGACGAATGCAACGCGCCGGGAGAGGGGCCTCTATCCGCGAGAGACAAAGAAGCATAGGCGGAATGTATATTCATGAAGGCCGCGGAGCAATTTCAAGACTAGCCGATGGCCGGGGAATCGCGCCCGTCGGTTAGTTAGAGGCTCGCGCGGGACCCCGCCGGATACACGCGGCCGTCCTCGCAGAATTTATTCCGCAGGAATGAATTTTTATGCTGTTCCATGCCCGGTGGACGCTGGGGGCTCGGAACGGAACGCCGCCGCCGCCGCCGCGATGTCTTCTGGCCAGCTGCCATTTGTGTTTGTTAATCAAATTTATGGTACGGCCGGCGGACCAACGGGAATTTAAATCGGCGAGGATCGCCCGCCCGATGCGCGCGCCCGCGCGCGACCGCCTTTTTTGATATTCCGCTCGGCTGATGCATCGGGGATTGCCCCGGATCAGAGGCGCACAGCCATTAGAGGGAACGGTTGCGGCCGTCTTCGCGATCGTACGTTGAATGCTTTTAATGCGTTGTTTGCGCTATTTGCGATAGGGCTTTTTTCCATAGCAATGCAATTTAAAAAAATAATAAAAAATTAGGAGAATGTATATTTAATACACGATGTAAGTGGAGAAATATTTATTACTGTGGAATATTTAACGAAATTCTCAACGATTTTTGAAACAGCTTTTCATTGACTAAATAACTTATTAGTCGTAATCCACGTACGACAATGCAATTTTCAGCGATTTTTAAAATAGCTGTTAACTTACTTAACCTCTTAGACATGAGAGACGCTATAGAGACACTATAGTGGCTTTCGTCAATGTTGCGTGCTGTACTCAAATGTTTTATTAATTATTCTATTAATTGTTAAATTAATTATATTAAGAAAAATGGTAATTTAGTTATGAAAGACTAAGTAATTTAGTCTAAAAAACTAAAGTAATTTAGTTACTTGCGCAAAATCCAGCCGAGCCTAAGAGGTTAAACCAAACCCTAGGGGTTGAAAAGGGTTGAAAGACTGATGTTCCATTTCCAAGAAACCCAAAATTCCTGCCCCGACGAATTAATTTTGTCAAAGATCGACTTCCAACGAAGAAGATCGTGTTTCAATTTGTCCAAGTCCAATTGCCCTAAGCACCAAGGCTACAGATTTGACAGCGGCATACGGGCGCCGTTAAAACGGTCCTTCAAACCCAGCGCGTCCGGCTGATTGGAAAAAGGGCCGCCGCTTACGACGGCCAAAGCCCGTGTTAAATCATTTTTAGCCAAACGCTTCCGAGAACTTTTATTGCCGGGGCTTTCCACGCAAAGGTCCGACTCGTCGTTTCGTAGAGATAGAGGGAAAAAAGGGTGGCGCGACTATGGTGTCTCTGCGCATTCCGTGGAGGATCGGAAACGCATCCTCCCGTCCAGTTTTCACGCCTCTCGGAGAGCCGGCCGGATTCCGTTCCTCGAAAAACAGCGAGTTTGTGTGTGTGTGTCGGAGCGGAGCGGAGCGGATTCGTCGGTCACGATTTTACGATTATGGAGAGGAATAAAGATTTCCGTGACTCATTTCGGAGCGAGGTCTGGGCAGTAAAAGAAACGGGGAGATAGCTAGACGGATTGAGAGAGTAAGAGAGTAAGAGAGTGAGAGAAAGAGAGAGAGAGAGAGATGGTGAGACGATGCACTGTGGGGCAGAAAACATCCAAAAGCAGTAAAAAGTATTTTCTCGTCGAAATCACGTGTCTAGGTTCTAATCCTTTCGTTTTCCACAGTGACGATTCGTCATCTTATTAACCTGGAATGTATAACTTTTCAAAGAATATTTATCAATACGCTTTTTATTTACTCAGTAATTTGGTAACTTTAATTTATAAATAAGAATTGTAAAAAAAATAAATATCAGGAGAACGAATATTAAATATGAATTGTAAGTAGAAAAATATTTATTAGTCAATGGAATATTTAACGAAGTGATTTCTAAAATAGGCTTCTAATTTGCTTAATAACTTATTAGCCGTTATTTACATATAATAATGCGGTTTAAGAAAGAAAAGAAATTCATTTTATTTCAATTTCATTTCATTACAATAATTGTTCCAATATCGCGATTTACTCCATCAAAATATTTCAATCGCCGTAACAATTTAAAAACAACCAACCAGTAATTCAACCATAGTAAGAAATATTACTGCCTAGATTCATCTTCATCGAAATCATGTATCCAAATTAATAATCCACAAAACCGTAAAAAAATCCCTCCGAATTCCAACGAAACTGTCCAAGCAACCATCCATCCAGTTCCGTTAAGTTCCAAGTTCCGCTCATATAACACTGTCCCTTTTACAGCCTCCACCCCCCCCCCCCCCACCCCTGCCCCTTTTCCGCCTCCCCCCCCCCCCCCCCTCCCTCCTCCCAACCCGGCTCGCAATACGCCACGGTATTCTTTCCGGCCCGGTTAGCACCGGATTCTTCCGATCGTTTCGTGCCGTTTATCCGAAAGGAGGGCCGGGAGAGATACCGGCGAACCGCCCCCTCGCGCGCATCGCTGGAAAAACCCGTGAACCGGGTCCGCTCGTAAAACTACTCCCGATGCACCCTTTCTCCTGTTCCCGTCGTCCCTTCGACGGCCGGGACTCCGTCGTCCCCCTCCTCGCCCTCGTAAAACGCCGTAAATTTGTTATCGTCACTTTCGTCACCGGAATCGTCCCTCTCACCTTCTCCACCCCCTCCTCTCTAATCTCTCTCTCTCGCTCCCTCCCTCTCTCTGCTTTCTCTCTCACTCTTTTTCTGCTTTCTCAACGACGAAGAAGACGACGACGAGGACGTCTTTCACGTTCGAGCCGCGCATCGAATTATCTTTACACCGGCGGCCGGAATGCGCCCGGTTCCCGTGTATCGGGCGTAGTTTAACCCTTTCAGGCAGCGGGGAGATAAAGGTGTCGCTGGACACCTTTTGTAAAATTGAACGATTCCGGCACCGCCGTCACATCTGTCCGGCCGTGTAAAAAACGCGGCGTCACTTATCTGTATCTCTCCGCCGACCAGGTTGCCGCGCGTCCCGGCTTGCGGCTGCGGCTGCGGCTGCGGCGCGGCGCGGGACGGTTCCACGCTATCGAGCCTCTTTCGCCCCGTGATCCGAGGCGTGAAACGAAAAGCTGCTCGAGGATCGACGTACCGGAACCCGTTCTGTCTCCGCGTCCGGGATGATCGATCGTCATCCGCAGCCCGCCGAGAGACTCTCTTCTCTCCTGCCAGCATCTATAACCGCCTTGACCGAACGACGACGACGCCCCCCCTCCCCCCGCTCGCGCTTCGTCGTTCGAAGCCTCTAGGCGAGCCGCGCGTGCGAAACGCGAGACGAGGGGGACGAGGATAGATACCTGTCGATGTTTTACCGGCGTACCAATCTGCGGAGAGACGATGAGAAAACGGGAATGAGAAGCCTGTTTCGCTGCCGGGTCTGCCGGGACCCGGGGACTTATCTCCGCGAAGAGGATGTTGCAGCGGGCAATGATAATTTCAAGCTTCCACCTTCTTATCACTAAATCAATTTAGATAAAATCAAAATCGTTTGCGTCAATTTTAAAAAACCATAAAGTAGACAATAATTTATTTCCTATATTAATAATTGTAATTAGTTGCGATAATAATTTCGAGCTTCCACCTTCTTATCAATAAATCCCTTTCGATAAAATAAAAATCGTTTACCTCAATTTTAAAAAACCATAAAGTAGACAATAATTTATTTCCTATATTAATAATTATAATTAGTTGCAATAAAATCCGTTATTATTATCCGTAATTAGTTGCTATAAAAACCGTCTCCGTCAATGCTAAAACCATAAAATACACTGTAACTTCTTTCTTTTACTAATATTTATAAATAGTTGCAATAATAATTATAATTATAATGCCACGATAGTTCCAAAAATTCCCTTAACCCTTTCACTCATCTCTTCCACCCACTCAACCTTCCTACAAATACATAAAAACCGTATTCCACTTATCGCGCATTACAAACGTCTCATAAAATCGTATAAAACGAGAAAAGTACAGTGGTCGGTTGGTGACGATCGTTTATAGAGCCCCATGGATGGGGGATCTGCGAACCACTGACCACATCACGCTTTATCATTCCTCGACGCCACGAATGATGCTGGTCCCGCGACGGTATAGTCGTTCTTTCCTTTTTTTTTTCTCTTTCTTCTCTCTTTCTTTTTTGTTTAAAAGTCGACGCTCTTAAAAGCATATTGTGTTTCATTAATCCCCATTCGATTTCATGGTTGCAGAACTCGCGGCGCAGATAAGACACCGTCGTGAAACGGCGATACAACGTTCTACGGGGGAAAACGGCGGGACGACCGGGGTCTCTCTCCCTCTTTCTCTCTCTCTCTCTCTCTCTCTCCGGTCTTATCCCCGATTTCTTTGACGGTCCAGTGATTCAGATATCGTTCTGTACGCACTTCGGCTAAGTTGCACCGTTCTCCAATCAGAGTTCGCCATTATTCGAAGGAGATTTTACTCCGTGAATTTATTCGAGATTTTATTGGAAGGCGATTTTATTAGAGCTGGTTTTTTCCAGGAATTCAGTCGAATAAAATGTTAGTAGAATAATTTTGTTGAAATTAAGGTTATGTTATTTAAAATGTTAAGGTTATGTTATTCGAAATGTTGAGGTTATGTTATTCAAATTATAATTTAGTCCAAGAATTTATTCGAGATATGGTAATTTATATTATTATTATAATTTAAATTGAGATATTATAAAAATTATTTTTGAGATGTTATTTGAATAAAATTTAGTGCAACAATATATTGGAAATATTACTAGAATAAATATATATTAGAAAAATTTATTCGGAAAATTTATTTTTCAGAAGTTATTCAATTTAAAATTTATTCCAAGAATTTATTCGAGATATTGCTAGAATAAAAATATATTAGGAGCATTTATTCGATGAATTTATTTTTCAGATTTTATTCAAATAAAAATTTATTCCAAAAATTTATTTGAGATGTTACTGGAATTACAATTTGTTCGAACAATTTATTCAAACAGCATCATAAATAAAATCATTATAGATCTCTGAAACCTACAGTAATAAAATAATCCTAAAACAAGTTGCATAAAAGAGGATTTTCATAAATTCACTCCTTCTCAATACCCCTCCAAAGCAAGAACAATTGATTCCAATCTTCCACTTAAAACCTCCCCATCGACAAGATTACCATGACTCTTACAATTCCTCAGAAAGTCAACAAAGTTAGTTAACAATAGCACAAACTAGCTTTCAATATTTAATAATTAAACACAAGGGTTGAGAATCGAAACAATGCCCATGGAAGATCGCAACAATTGCTCGATATTTTCCCCCGCTTTTAATCAGCTTCCCTCGGAGCGCGCGTCTCAAGACCGAGCGCAACGAACAAAGCCCTTCGCAGCCGAGAATTTGCCAGGAAGCGTTTATAGGATAATGTAGACAGGAAAAGTGTGGACAAGGGAGAGGTGTAGACAGGAAAAGTATAGACAGGAGAGGTGTAGACAAGAAAAGTATAGACAGGAAAAGTATAGACAGGGGAGGTGTAAACAGGAAAAGTATAGACAGGAAAAATGTGGACAAGAAAAGTATAGACAGGGAAAGTATAGACAGGAAAGATGTAAACAGTGAAGGTGTAACCAGGGAGAGCTGGGTTGATTATCAGTCGACTCTGGATCCGCGAAGGTAAATCCAGGAGGGGGGATGTTCTCGCCGTAAGAATCGCCGGAACAATACCGGACGATTGAAAGCTGCGTATCCTTTTATTCGCCGCGAGTTTTACGCGAACCAGGCGAAAGTGTTTTATTAAAACTCCTCTGAAAAAGTAGCTCCCGGGTTCGCCTTATAAAAACCGCCAACCCTTTCATGCGAGCCTGCTTTTCACCGATCCGACGCAACAATAAAAGACAGTCGAAGTCGGCAATAAAAGACAGCCGAAGTCGACGATAAAAGACAGTTAAACTTGGCAATAAAAGACAGTCGAAGTCGGCGATAAAGGACAGTCGATGTTAAGTGGCCGCGATCCCGTATCGCGATTTTTTAATTGGGTCGCGATAAGGCGCGCACCGGGGATTGATACTCGAGTGCGGCGATTGAAAACCAGTTGACACAAGGAGTTCGATGCTTTCGGTGTGACGCAACCAGCGCGAAAAGAGCGCCGGTCGAGAGACACGGTTGCGTAATGTGTTTCCTTTGGGGAGGGAAAAAGTTTTGTGCGAACAGTGATCTCTGCTGGAAGCTCGGGATTTCTTTCAAAATTCACTGCTGGATTCGACGTCGATGCTCTGAGATTTCCTATCGAAATCCGATATCCAAGGTACTGCTTGGAAATTTCGCTCATGGAATACCGATCTGTTCGTACATCTTCTTACGTCGATATTGGTGAGATGTGGCTTCAATGTTTCTTTATTCTTGAGGAAAACGCACCCATTTTGGAACGTCGCTTAAATGAGATGCATTCTTGAAACATTCGCGCAATATTAACCCTTTGCACTGGAAGCCATTTTAGCTCCAAATCTAAAATAATTTTTCAAATAATATTTTTCAATAATATTAATAATTTTTAAAATAATA